>NC_088781.1:0-190000 GCF_958450345.1 Calliphora vicina
ATTTATACTCAATAAGCGTTTAAACAATCATATTTCTGATCAATAAGCGTTTAAACAATCATATTTATGATCAATAAGCGTTTAAACAATCATATTTCTGATCAATAAGCGTTTAAACAATCATATTTCTGATCAATAAGCGTTTAAACAATCATATTTCTGATCAATAAGCGTTTAAACAATCATATTTCTGATGAATAAGCATTTAAACACTCATATTTCTGATCAATAAGCGTTTAAACAATCATATTTATGATCAATAAGCATTTAAACAATCATATTTCTGATCAATAAGCGTTTAAACAATCATATTTCTGATCAATAAGCGTTTAAACACTCATATTTCTGATCAATAAGCGTTTAACAATCATATTTCTGATCAATAAGCGTTTAAACAATCATATTTCTGATCAATAAGCGTTTAAACAATCATATTTATGATCAATAAGCGTTTAAACAATCATATTTCTGATCAATAAGCGTTTATACAATCATATTTATGATCAATAAGCGTTTAAACAATCATATTTATGATCAATAAGCGTTTAAACAATCATATTTATGATCAATAAGCGTTTAACAATCATATTTCTGATCAATAAGCGTTTAAACAATCATATTTCTGATCAATAAGCGTTTAAACAATCATATTTATGATCAATAAGCGTTTAAACAATCATATTTATGATCAATAAGCGTTTAAACAATCATATTTATGATCAATAAGCGTTTAAACAATCATATTTCTGATCAATAAGCGTTTAAACAATCATATTTATGATCAATAAGCGTTTAAACAATCATATTTATTCTCAATAAGCGTTTAAACAATCATATTTCTGAGCAATAAGCGTTTAACAATCATATTTCTGATCAATAAGCGTTTAAACAATCATATTTCTGATCAATAAGCGTTTAAACAATCATATTTATGATCAATAAGCGTTTAAACAATCATATTTATGATCAATAAGCGTTTAAACAATCATATTTATGATCAATAAGCGTTTAAACAATCATATTTATGATCAGTAAGCGTTTAAACAATCATATTTATGATCAATAAGCGTTTAAACAATCATATTTCTGATCAATAAGCGTTTAAACAATCATATTTATGATCAATAAGCGTTTAAACAATCATATTTATGATCAATAAGCGTTTAACAATCATATTTCTGATCAATAAGCGTTTAAACAATCATATTTCTGATCAATAAGCGTTTAAACAATCATATTTATGATCAATAAGCGTTTAAACAATCATATTTATTATCAATAAGCGTTTAAACAATCATATTTCTGATCAATAAGCGTTTAAACAATCATATTTATGATCAATAAGCGTTTAAACAATCATATTTATGATCAATAAGCGTTTAACAATCATACTTCTGATCAATAAGCGTTTAAACAATCATATTTCTGATCAATAAGCGTTTAAACAATCATATTTATGATCAATAAGCGTTTAAACAATCATATTTCTGATCAATAAGCGTTTAAACAATCATATTTATGATCAATAAGCGTTTAAACAATCATATTTCTGATCAATAAGCGTTTAAACAATCATATTTCTGATCAATAAGCATTTAAACACTCATATTTCTGATCAATAAGCGTTTAAACAATCATATTTCTGATCAATAAGCGTTTAAACAATCATATTTATGATCAATAAGCGTTTAAACAATCATATTTCTGATCAATAAGCGTTTAAACAATCATATTTATACTCAATAAGCGTTTAAACAATCATATTTCTGATCAATAAGCGTTTAAACAATCATATTTATGATCAATAAGCGTTTAAACAATCATATTTCTGATCAATAAGCGTTTAAACAATCATATTTATGATCAATAAGCGTTTAAACAATCATATTTCTGATCAATAAGCGTTTAAACACTCATATTTCTGATCAATAAGCGTTTAACAATCATATTTCTGATCAATAAGCGTTTAAACAATCATATTTCTGATCAATAAGCGTTTAAACAATCATATTTATGATCAATAAGCGTTTAAACAATCATATTTATGATCAATAAGCGTTTAAACAATCATATTTATGATCAATAAGCGTTTAACAATCATATTTCTGATCAATAAGCGTTTAAACAATCATATTTCTGATCAATAAGCGTTTAAACAATCATATTTATGATCAATAAGCGTTTAAACAATCATATTTATGATCAATAAGCGTTTAAACAATCATATTTATGATCAATAAGCGTTTAAACAATCATATTTCTGATCAATAGGCGTTTAAACAATCATATTTATGATCAATAAGCGTTTAAACAATCATATTTATGATCAATAAGCGTTTAAACAATCATATTTATGATCAATAAGCGTTTAAACAATCATATTTATGATCAATAAGCGTTTAAACAATCATATTTATGATCAATAAGCGTTTAAACAATCTTATTTATGATCAATAAGCGTTTAAACAATCATATTTATGATCAATAAGCGTTTAAACAATCATATTTCTGATCAATAAGCGTTTAAACAATCATATTTATGATCAATAAGCGTTTAAACAATCATATTTATGATCAATAAGCGTTTAAACAATCATATTTATGATCAATAAGCGTTTAAACAATCATATTTCTGATCAATAAGCGTTTAAACAATCATATTTATGATCAATAAGCGTTTAAACAATCATATTTATGATCAATAAGCGTTTAACAATCATATTTCTGATCAATAAGCGTTTAAACAATCATATTTCTGATCAATAAGCGTTTAAACAATCATATTTCTGATCAATAAGCGTTTAAACAATCATATTTCTGATCAATAAGCGTTTAAACAATCATATTTATGATCAATAAGCGTTTAAACAATCATATTTCTGATCAATAAGCGTTTAAACAATCATATTTATGATCAATAAGCGTTTAAACAATCATATTTCTGATCAATAAGCGTTTAAACAATCATATTTCTGATCAATAAGCATTTAAACACTCATATTTCTGATCAGTAAGCGTTTAAACAATCATATTTCTGATCAATAAGCGTTTAAACAATCATATTTATGATCAATAAGCGTTTAAACAATCATATTTCTGATCAATAAGCGTTTAAACAATCATATTTATACTCAATAAGCGTTTAAACAATCATATTTCTGATCAATAAGCGTTTAAACAATCATATTTATGATCAATAAGCGTTTAAACAATCATATTTCTGATCAATAAGCGTTTAAACAATCATATTTCTGATCAATAAGCGTTTAAACAATCATATTTCTGATCAATAAGCGTTTAAACAATCATATTTCTGATGAATAAGCATTTAAACACTCATATTTCTGATCAATAAGCGTTTAAACAATCATATTTATGATCAATAAGCATTTAAACAATCATATTTCTGATCAATAAGCGTTTAAACAATCATATTTCTGATCAATAAGCGTTTAAACACTCATATTTCTGATCAATAAGCGTTTAACAATCATATTTCTGATCAATAAGCGTTTAAACAATCATATTTCTGATCAATAAGCGTTTAAACAATCATATTTATGATCAATAAGCGTTTAAACAATCATATTTCTGATCAATAAGCGTTTATACAATCATATTTATGATCAATAAGCGTTTAAACAATCATATTTATGATCAATAAGCGTTTAAACAATCATATTTATGATCAATAAGCGTTTAACAATCATATTTCTGATCAATAAGCGTTTAAACAATCATATTTCTGATCAATAAGCGTTTAAACAATCATATTTATGATCAATAAGCGTTTAAACAATCATATTTATGATCAATAAGCGTTTAAACAATCATATTTATGATCAATAAGCGTTTAAACAATCATATTTCTGATCAATAAGCGTTTAAACAATCATATTTATGATCAATAAGCGTTTAAACAATCATATTTATTCTCAATAAGCGTTTAAACAATCATATTTCTGAGCAATAAGCGTTTAACAATCATATTTCTGATCAATAAGCGTTTAAACAATCATATTTCTGATCAATAAGCGTTTAAACAATCATATTTATGATCAATAAGCGTTTAAACAATCATATTTATGATCAATAAGCGTTTAAACAATCATATTTATGATCAATAAGCGTTTAAACAATCATATTTATGATCAGTAAGCGTTTAAACAATCATATTTATGATCAATAAGCGTTTAAACAATCATATTTCTGATCAATAAGCGTTTAAACAATCATATTTATGATCAATAAGCGTTTAAACAATCATATTTATGATCAATAAGCGTTTAACAATCATATTTCTGATCAATAAGCGTTTAAACAATCATATTTCTGATCAATAAGCGTTTAAACAATCATATTTATGATCAATAAGCGTTTAAACAATCATATTTATGATCAATAAGCGTTTAAACAATCATATTTCTGATCAATAAGCGTTTAAACAATCATATTTATGATCAATAAGCGTTTAAACAATCATATTTATGATCAATAAGCGTTTAACAATCATACTTCTGATCAATAAGCGTTTAAACAATCATATTTCTGATCAATAAGCGTTTAAACAATCATATTTATGATCAATAAGCGTTTAAACAATCATATTTCTGATCAATAAGCGTTTAAACAATCATATTTATGATCAATAAGCGTTTAAACAATCATATTTCTGATCAATAAGCGTTTAAACAATCATATTTCTGATCAATAAGCATTTAAACACTCATATTTCTGATCAATAAGCGTTTAAACAATCATATTTCTGATCAATAAGCGTTTAAACAATCATATTTATGATCAATAAGCGTTTAAACAATCATATTTCTGATCAATAAGCGTTTAAACAATCATATTTATACTCAATAAGCGTTTAAACAATCATATTTCTGATCAATAAGCGTTTAAACAATCATATTTATGATCAATAAGCGTTTAAACAATCATATTTCTGATCAATAAGCGTTTAAACAATCATATTTATGATCAATAAGCGTTTAAACAATCATATTTCTGATCAATAAGCGTTTAAACACTCATATTTCTGATCAATAAGCGTTTAACAATCATATTTCTGATCAATAAGCGTTTAAACAATCATATTTCTGATCAATAAGCGTTTAAACAATCATATTTATGATCAATAAGCGTTTAAACAATCAAATTTCTGATCAATAAGCGTTTAAACAATCATATTTATGATCAATAAGCGTTTAAACAATCATATTTATGATCAATAAGCGTTTAAACAATCATATTTATGATCAATAAGCGTTTAACAATCATATTTCTGATCAATAAGCGTTTAAACAATCATATTTCTGATCAATAAGCGTTTAAACAATCATATTTATGATCAATAAGCGTTTAAACAATCATATTTATGATCAATAAGCGTTTAAACAATCATATTTATGATCAATAAGCGTTTAAACAATCATATTTCTGATCAATAGGCGTTTAAACAATCATATTTATGATCAATAAGCGTTTAAACAATCATATTTATGATCAATAAGCGTTTAAACAATCATATTTATGATCAATAAGCGTTTAAACAATCATATTTATGATCAATAAGCGTTTAAACAATCATATTTATGATCAATAAGCGTTTAAACAATCTTATTTATGATCAATAAGCGTTTAAACAATCATATTTATGATCAATAAGCGTTTAAACAATCATATTCCTGATCAATAAGCGTTTAAACAATCATATTTCTGATCAATAAGCGTTTAAACAATCATATTTATGATCAATAAGCGTTTAAACAATCATATTTATGATCAATAAGCGTTTAAACAATCATATTTATGATCAATAAGCGTTTAAACAATCTTATTTATGATCAATAAGCGTTTAAACAATCATATTTATGATCAATAAGCGTTTAAACAATCATATTTCTTATCAATAAGCGTTTAACAATCATATTTCTGATCAATAAGCGTTTAAACAATCATATTTCTGATCAATAAGCGTTTAAACAATCATATTTATGATCAATAAGCGTTTAAACAATCATATTTATGATCAATAAGCGTTTAAACAATCATATCTATGATCAATAAGCGTTTAAACAATCATATTTATGATCAGTAAGCGTTTAAACAATCATATTTATGATCAATAAGCGTTTAAACAATCATATTTCTGATCAATAAGCGTTTAAACAATCATATTTATGATCAATAAGCGTTTAAACAATCATATTTATGATCAATAAGCGTTTAACAATCATATTTCTGATCAATAAGCGTTTAAACAATCATATTTCTGATCAATAAGCGTTTAAACAATCATATTTATGATCAATAAGCGTTTAAACAATCTTATTTATGATCAATAAGCGTTTAAACAATCTTATTTATGATCAATAAGCGTTTAACAATCATATTTCTGATCAATAAGCGTTTAAACAATCATATTTCTGATCAATAAGCGTTTAAACAATCATATTTATGATCAATAAGCGTTTAAACAATCATATTTATGATCAATAAGCGTTTAAACAATCTTATTTATGATCAATAAGCGTTTAAACAATCATATTTATGATCAATAAGCGTTTAAACAATCATATTTATGATCAATAAGCGTTTAAACAATCATATTTATGATCAATAAGCGTTTAAACAATCTTATTTATGATCAATAAGCGTTTAAACAATCATATTTATGATCAATAAGCGTTTAAACAATCATATTCCTGATCAATAAGCGTTTAAACAATCATATTTCTGATCAATAAGCGTTTAAACAATCATATTTATGATCAATAAGCGTTTAAACAATCATATTTATGATCAATAAGCGTTTAAACAATCATATTTATGATCAATAAGCGTTTAAACAATCTTATTTATGATCAATAAGCGTTTAAACAATCATATTTATGATCAATAAGCGTTTAAACAATCATATTTCTTATCAATAAGCGTTTAACAATCATATTTCTGATCAATAAGCGTTTAAACAATCATATTTCTGATCAATAAGCGTTTAAACAATCATATTTATGATCAATAAGCGTTTAAACAATCATATTTATGATCAATAAGCGTTTAAACAATCATATCTATGATCAATAAGCGTTTAAACAATCATATTTATGATCAGTAAGCGTTTAAACAATCATATTTATGATCAATAAGCGTTTAAACAATCATATTTCTGATCAATAAGCGTTTAAACAATCATATTTATGATCAATAAGCGTTTAAACAATCATATTTATGATCAATAAGCGTTTAACAATCATATTTCTGATCAATAAGCGTTTAAACAATCATATTTCTGATCAATAAGCGTTTAAACAATCATATTTATGATCAATAAGCGTTTAAACAATCTTATTTATGATCAATAAGCGTTTAAACAATCTTATTTATGATCAATAAGCGTTTAACAATCATATTTCTGATCAATAAGCGTTTAAACAATCATATTTCTGATCAATAAGCGTTTAAACAATCATATTTATGATCAATAAGCGTTTAAACAATCATATTTATGATCAATAAGCGTTTAAACAATCTTATTTATGATCAATAAGCGTTTAAACAATCATATTTATGATCAATAAGCGTTTAAACAATCATATTTCTGATCAATAAGCGTTTAAACACTCATATTTATGATCAATAAGCGTTTAAACAATCATATTTATGATCAATAAGCGTTTAAACAATCATATTTCTGATCAATAAGCGTTTAAACAATCATATTTCTGATCAATAAGCGTTTAAACAATCATATTTATGATCAATAAGCGTTTAAACAATCATATTTCTGATCAATAAGCGTTTAAACAATCATATTTCTGATCAATAAGCGTTTAAACAATCATATTTCTGATCAATAAGCGTTTAAACAATCATATTTCTGATCAATAAGCGTTTAAACAATCATATTTCTGAACAATAAGCGTTTAAACACTCATATTTCTGAACAATAAGCGTTTAAACAATCATATTTCTGAGCAATAAGCGTTTAAACAATCATATTTCAGAGCAATAAGCGTTTAAACAATCATATTTCTGAACAATAAGCATTTAAACACTCATATTTCTGAGCAATAAGCGTTTAAACAATCATATTTCTGAACAATAAGCATTTAAACACCCATATTTCTGAGCAATAAGCGTTTAAACAATCATATTTCTGAACAATAAGCATTTAAACACTCATATTTCTGAGCAATAAGCGTTTAAACAATCATATTTCTGAACAATAAGCATTATACACTCATATTTCTGAGCAATAAGCGTTTAAACAATCATATTTCTGACCAATAAGCGTTTAAACAATCATATTTCTGAGCAATAAGCGTTTAAACAATCATATTTCTGAACAATAAGCATTTAAACACTCATATTTCTGAGCAATAAGCGTTTAAATAATCATATTTCTGAGCAATAAGCGTTTAAACAATCATATTTCTGAGCAATAAGCGTTTAAACAATCATATTTCTGAACAATAAGCATTTAAACACTCATACTTCTGAGCAATAAGCGTTTAAACAAACATAGTTCTGAGCAATAAGCGTTTAAACAATCATATTTCTGAGCACTAAGCGTTTAAACAATCATATTTCTGAGCAATAAGCGTTTAAACAATCTTATTTCTGAGCAATAAGCGTTTAAACAATCATATTTCTGAGCAATAAGCGTTTAAAGAATCATATTTCTGAGCAATAATCGTTTAAACACTCATATTTCTGAGCAATAAGCGTTTAAACTGTCATATTTCTGAGCAATAAGCATTTAAACACTCATATTTCTGAGCAATAAGCGTTTAAACAATCATATTTCTGAGCAATAAGCGTTTAAATAATCATATTTCTGAACAATAAGCATTTAAACACTCATATTTCTGAGCAATAAGCGTTTAAACAATCATATTTCTGAGCAATAAGCGTTTAAACAATCATATTTCTGAGTAATAAGAGTTTAAACAATCATATTTCTGAGCAATAAGCGTTTAAACAATCATATCTCTGAGCAATAAGCGTTTAAACAATCATATTTCTGAGCAATAAGCGTTTAAACACTCATATTTCTGAGCAATAAGCGTTTAAACAATCATATTTCTGAGCAATAAGCGTTTAAACAATCATATTTCTGAGCAATAAGCGTTTAAACAATCATATTTCTGAGCAATAAGCGTTTAAACACTCATATTTCTGAGCAATAAGCGTTTAAACAATCATATTTCTGAACAATAAGCATTTAAACACTCATATTTCTGAACAATAAGCATTTAAACACTCATATTTCTGAACAATAAGCGTTTAAACACTCATATTTCTGAGCAATAAGCGTTTAAACAATCATATTTCTGAGCAATAAGCGTTTAAACAATCATATTTCTGAACAATAAGCATTTAAACACTCATATTTCTGAGCAATAAGCGTTTAAACAATCATATTTCTGAACAATAAGCATTTAAACACTCATACTTCTGAGCAATAAGCGTTTAAACAATCATAGTTCTGAGCAATAAGCGTTTAAACAATCATATTTCTGAGCAATAAGCGTTTAAACAATCATATTTCTGAACAATAAGCATTTAAACCCTCATATTTCTGAGCAATAAGCGTTTAAACAATCATATTTCTGAGCAATAAGCGTTTAAACAATCATATTTCTGAGCGGTGGCTCCTGTAATCCTTGATGATTCGCCAGCTGGTTATTTCTTGATGGTGAAACATAGCAATAAGCGTTTAAACAATCATATTTCTGAGCAATAAGCGTTTAAACAATCATATTTCTGAACAATAAGCATTTAAACACTCATATTTCTGAGCAATAAGCGTTTAAACAATCATATTTCTGAACAATAAGCATTTAAACACTCATACTTCTGAGCAATAAGCGTTTAAACAATCATAGTTCTGAGCAATAAGCGTTTAAACAATCATATTTCTGAGCAATAAGCGTTTAAACAATCATATTTCTGAACAATAAGCATTTAAACCCTCATATTTCTGAGCAATAAGCGTTTAAACAATCATATTTCTGAGCAATAAGCGTTTAAACAATCATATTTCTGAGCAATAAGCGTTTAAACAATCATATTTCTGAGCAATAAGCGTTTAAACAATCATATTTCTTAACAATAAGCATTTAAACCCTCATATTTCTGAGCAATAAGCGTTTAAACAATCATATTTCTGAGCAATAAGCGTTTAAACACTCATATTTCTGAGCAATAAGCGTTTAAACAATCATATTTCTGAACAATAAGGGTTTAAACAATCATATTTCTGAGCAATAAGCGTTTAAACAATCATATTTCTGAGCAATAAGCGTTTAAACAATCATATTTCTGAGCAATAAGCGTTTAAACAATCATATTTCTGAGCAATAAGCGTTTAAACAATCATATTTCTGAACAATAAGCATTTAAACACTCATATTTCTGAGCAATAAGCGTTTAAACAATCATATTTCTGAACAATAAGCATTTAAATACTCATACTTCTGAGCAATAAGCATTTAAACAATCATAGTTCTGAGCAATAAGCGTTTAAACAATCATATTTCTGAGCAATAAGCGTTTAAACAATCATATTTCTGAGCAATAAGCGTTTAAACAATCATATTTCTGAGCAATAAGCGTTTAAACACTCATTTTTCTGAGCAATAAGCGTTTAAACAATCATATTTCTGAGCAATAAGCGTTTAAACAATCATATTTATGATCAATAAGCGTTTAAACAATCATATTTATGATCAATAAGCGTTTAACAATCATATTTCTGATCAATAAGCGTTTAAACAATCATATTTCTGATCAATAAGCGTTTAAACAATCATATTTATGATCAATAAGCGTTTAAACAATCTTATTTATGATCAATAAGCGTTTAAACAATCTTATTTATGATCAATAAGCGTTTAACAATCATATTTCTGATCAATAAGCGTTTAAACAATCATATTTCTGATCAATAAGCGTTTAAACAATCATATTTATGATCAATAAGCGTTTAAACAATCATATTTATGATCAATAAGCGTTTAAACAATCTTATTTATGATCAATAAGCGTTTAAACAATCATATTTATGATCAATAAGCGTTTAAACAATCATATTTCTGATCAATAAGCGTTTAAACACTCATATTTATGATCAATAAGCGTTTAAACAATCATATTTATGATCAATAAGCGTTTAAACAATCATATTTCTGATCAATAAGCGTTTAAACAATCATATTTCTGATCAATAAGCGTTTAAACAATCATATTTATGATCAATAAGCGTTTAAACAATCATATTTCTGATCAATAAGCGTTTAAACAATCATATTTCTGATCAATAAGCGTTTAAACAATCATATTTCTGATCAATAAGCGTTTAAACAATCATATTTCTGATCAATAAGCGTTTAAACAATCATATTTCTGAACAATAAGCGTTTAAACACTCATATTTCTGAACAATAAGCGTTTAAAC
The DNA here is from genome assembly GCF_958450345.1 of Calliphora vicina. Taxonomy (NCBI): domain Eukaryota; kingdom Metazoa; phylum Arthropoda; class Insecta; order Diptera; family Calliphoridae; genus Calliphora; species Calliphora vicina. The sequence continues at coordinate 11,471 of NC_088781.1, forward strand.
AATCATATTTCTGAGCAATAAGCGTTTAAACAATCATATTTCAGAGCAATAAGCGTTTAAACAATCATATTTCTGAACAATAAGCATTTAAACACTCATATTTCTGAGCAATAAGCGTTTAAACAATCATATTTCTGAACAATAAGCATTTAAACACCCATATTTCTGAGCAATAAGCGTTTAAACAATCATATTTCTGAACAATAAGCATTTAAACACTCATATTTCTGAGCAATAAGCGTTTAAACAATCATATTTCTGAACAATAAGCATTATACACTCATATTTCTGAGCAATAAGCGTTTAAACAATCATATTTCTGACCAATAAGCGTTTAAACAATCATATTTCTGAGCAATAAGCGTTTAAACAATCATATTTCTGAACAATAAGCATTTAAACACTCATATTTCTGAGCAATAAGCGTTTAAATAATCATATTTCTGAGCAATAAGCGTTTAAACAATCATATTTCTGAGCAATAAGCGTTTAAACAATCATATTTCTGAACAATAAGCATTTAAACACTCATACTTCTGAGCAATAAGCGTTTAAACAAACATAGTTCTGAGCAATAAGCGTTTAAACAATCATATTTCTGAGCACTAAGCGTTTAAACAATCATATTTCTGAGCAATAAGCGTTTAAACAATCTTATTTCTGAGCAATAAGCGTTTAAACAATCATATTTCTGAGCAATAAGCGTTTAAAGAATCATATTTCTGAGCAATAATCGTTTAAACACTCATATTTCTGAGCAATAAGCGTTTAAACTGTCATATTTCTGAGCAATAAGCATTTAAACACTCATATTTCTGAGCAATAAGCGTTTAAACAATCATATTTCTGAGCAATAAGCGTTTAAATAATCATATTTCTGAACAATAAGCATTTAAACACTCATATTTCTGAGCAATAAGCGTTTAAACAATCATATTTCTGAGCAATAAGCGTTTAAACAATCATATTTCTGAGTAATAAGAGTTTAAACAATCATATTTCTGAGCAATAAGCGTTTAAACAATCATATCTCTGAGCAATAAGCGTTTAAACAATCATATTTCTGAGCAATAAGCGTTTAAACACTCATATTTCTGAGCAATAAGCGTTTAAACAATCATATTTCTGAGCAATAAGCGTTTAAACAATCATATTTCTGAGCAATAAGCGTTTAAACAATCATATTTCTGAGCAATAAGCGTTTAAACACTCATATTTCTGAGCAATAAGCGTTTAAACAATCATATTTCTGAACAATAAGCATTTAAACACTCATATTTCTGAACAATAAGCATTTAAACACTCATATTTCTGAACAATAAGCGTTTAAACACTCATATTTCTGAGCAATAAGCGTTTAAACAATCATATTTCTGAGCAATAAGCGTTTAAACAATCATATTTCTGAACAATAAGCATTTAAACACTCATATTTCTGAGCAATAAGCGTTTAAACAATCATATTTCTGAACAATAAGCATTTAAACACTCATACTTCTGAGCAATAAGCGTTTAAACAATCATAGTTCTGAGCAATAAGCGTTTAAACAATCATATTTCTGAGCAATAAGCGTTTAAACAATCATATTTCTGAACAATAAGCATTTAAACCCTCATATTTCTGAGCAATAAGCGTTTAAACAATCATATTTCTGAGCAATAAGCGTTTAAACAATCATATTTCTGAGCGGTGGCTCCTGTAATCCTTGATGATTCGCCAGCTGGTTATTTCTTGATGGTGAAACATAGCAATAAGCGTTTAAACAATCATATTTCTGAGCAATAAGCGTTTAAACAATCATATTTCTGAACAATAAGCATTTAAACACTCATATTTCTGAGCAATAAGCGTTTAAACAATCATATTTCTGAACAATAAGCATTTAAACACTCATACTTCTGAGCAATAAGCGTTTAAACAATCATAGTTCTGAGCAATAAGCGTTTAAACAATCATATTTCTGAGCAATAAGCGTTTAAACAATCATATTTCTGAACAATAAGCATTTAAACCCTCATATTTCTGAGCAATAAGCGTTTAAACAATCATATTTCTGAGCAATAAGCGTTTAAACAATCATATTTCTGAGCAATAAGCGTTTAAACAATCATATTTCTGAGCAATAAGCGTTTAAACAATCATATTTCTTAACAATAAGCATTTAAACCCTCATATTTCTGAGCAATAAGCGTTTAAACAATCATATTTCTGAGCAATAAGCGTTTAAACACTCATATTTCTGAGCAATAAGCGTTTAAACAATCATATTTCTGAACAATAAGGGTTTAAACAATCATATTTCTGAGCAATAAGCGTTTAAACAATCATATTTCTGAGCAATAAGCGTTTAAACAATCATATTTCTGAGCAATAAGCGTTTAAACAATCATATTTCTGAGCAATAAGCGTTTAAACAATCATATTTCTGAACAATAAGCATTTAAACACTCATATTTCTGAGCAATAAGCGTTTAAACAATCATATTTCTGAACAATAAGCATTTAAATACTCATACTTCTGAGCAATAAGCATTTAAACAATCATAGTTCTGAGCAATAAGCGTTTAAACAATCATATTTCTGAGCAATAAGCGTTTAAACAATCATATTTCTGAGCAATAAGCGTTTAAACAATCATATTTCTGAGCAATAAGCGTTTAAACACTCATTTTTCTGAGCAATAAGCGTTTAAACAATCATATTTCTGAGCAATAAGCGTTTAAACAATCATATTTCTGAGCAATAAGTGTTTAAACAATCATATTTCTGAGCAATAAGCGTTTAAACAATCATATTTCTGAGCAATAAGCGTTTAAACAATCATATTTCTGAGCAATAAGCGTTTAAACAATCATATTTCTGAGCAATAAGCGTTTAAACAATCATATTTCTGAGCAATAAGCGTTTAAACAATCATATTTCTGAGCAATAAGCGTTTAATCAATCATATTTCTGAGCAATAAGCGTTTAAACACTCATATTTCTGAGCAATAAGCGTTTAAACAATCATATTTCTGAGCAATAAGCGTTTAAACAATCATATTTCTGAGCAATAAGCGTTTAAACAATCATATTTCTGAGCAATAAGCGTTTAAACACTCATATTTCTGAACAATAAGCCTTTAAACAATCATATTTCTGAACAATAAGCATTTAAACACTCATATTTCTGAACAATAAGCGTTTAAACACTCATATTTCTGAGCAATAAGCGTTTAAACAATCATATTTCTGAACAATAAGCATTTAAACACTCATATTTCTGAGCAATAAGCGTTTAAACAATCATATTTCTGAGCAATAAGCGTTTAAACAATCATATTTCTGAGCAATAAGCGTTTAAACACTCATATTTCTGAGCAATAAGCGTTTAAACAATCATATTTCTGAGCAATAAGGGTTTAAACAATCATATTTCTGAGCAATAAGCGTTTAAACAATCATATTTCTGAGCAATAAGCGTTTAAACAATCATATTTCTGAGCAATAAGCGTTTAAACAATCATATTTCTGAACAATAAGCATTTAAACACTCATATATCTGAGCAATAAGCGTTTAAACAATCATATTTCTGAACAATAAGCATTTAAACACTCATATTTCTGAGCAATAAGCGTTTAAACAATCATATTTCTGAGCAATAAGCGTTTAAACAATCATATTTCTGAGCAATAAGCGTTTAAACAATCATATTTCTGAGCAATAAGCGTTTAAACACTCATATTTCTGAGCAATAAGCGTTTAAACAATCATATTTCTGAGCAATAAGGGTTTAAACAATCATATTTCTGAGCAATAAGCGTTTAAACAATCATATTTCTGAGCAATAAGCGTTTAAACAATCATATTTCTGAGCAATAAGCGTTTAAACAATCATATTTCTGAGCAATAAGCGTTTAAGCAATCATATTTCTGAACAATAAGCATTTAAACACTCATATTTCTGAGCAATAAGCGTTTAAACAATCATATTTCTGAACAATAAGCATTTAAACACTCATATTTCTGAGCAATAAGCGTTTAAACAATCATATTTCTGAGCAATAAGCGTTTAAACAATCATATTTCTGAGCAATAAGCGTTTAAACAATCATATTTCTGAGCAATAAGCGTTTAAACAATCATATTTCTGAACAATAAGCATTTAAACACTCATATTTCTGAGCAATAAGCATTTAAACAATCATATTTCTGAACAATAAGCATTTAAACACTCATATTTCTGAACAATAAGCATTTAAACAATCATATTTCTGAGCAATAAGCGTTTAAACAATCATATTTCTGAACAATAAGCATTTAAACACTCATATTTCTGAACAATAAGCATTTAAACAATCATATTTCTGAGCAATAAGCGTTTAAACAATCATATTTCTGAACAATAAGCGTTTAAACAATCATATTTCTGAGCAATAAGCGTTTAAACAATCATATTTCAGAGCAATAAGCGTTTAAACAATCATATTTCTGAGCAATAAGCGTTTAAACAATCATATTTCTGAGCAATAAGCGTTTAAACACTCATATTTCTGAGCAATAAGCGTTTAAACAATCATATTTCTGAGCAATAAGGGTTTAAACAATCATATTTCTGAGCAATAAGCGTTTAAACAATCATATTTCTGAGCAATAAGCGTTTAAACAATCATATTTCTGAGCAATAAGCGTTTAAACAATCATATTTCTGAGCAATAAGCGTTTAAACAATCATATTTCTGAACAATAAGCATTTAAACACTCATATTTCTGAGCAATAAGCGTTTAAACAATCATATTTCTGAACAATAAGCATTTAAACACTCATATTTCTGAGCAATAAGCGTTTAAACAATCATATTTCTGAGCAATAAGCGTTTAAACAATCATATTTCTGAGCAATAAGCGTTTAAACAATCATATTTCTGAGCAATAAGCGTTTAAACAATCATATTTCTGAACAATAAGCATTTAAACACTCATATTTCTGAGCAATAAGCGTTTAAACAATCATATTTCTGAACAATAAGCATTATACACTCATATTTCTGAGCAATAAGCGTTTAAACAATCATATTTCTGAGCAATAAGCGTTTAAACAATCATATTTCTGAGCAATAAGCGTTTAAACAATCATATTTCTGAACAATAAGCATTTAAACACTCATATTTCTGAGCAATAAGCGTTTAAACAATCATATTTCTGAGCAATAAGCGTTTAAACAATCATATTTCTGAGCAATAAGCGTTTAAACAATCATATTTCTGAACAATAAGCATTTAAACACTCATATTTCTGAGCAATAAGCGTTTAAACAATCATATTTCTGAGCAATAAGCGTTTAAACAATCATATTTCTGAGCAATAAGCGTTTAAACAATCATATTTCTGAGCAATAAGCGTTTAAACACTCATATTTCTGAGCAATAAGCGTTTAAACAATCATATTTCTGAGCAATAAGCGTTTAAACACTCATATTTCTGAGCAATAAGCGTTTAAACAATCATATTTCTGAGCAATAAGCATTTAAACACTCATATTTCTGAGCAATAAGTGTTTAAACAATCATATTTCTGAGCAATAAGCGTTTAAATAATCATATTTCTGAACAATAAGCATTTAAACACTCATATTTCTGAGCAATAAGCGTTTAAACAATCATATTTCTGAGCAATAAGCGTTTAAACAATCATATTTCTGAGCAGTAAGCGTTTAAACACTCATATTTCTGAGCAATAAGCATTTAGACACTCATATTTCTGAGCAATAAGCGTTTAAACAATCATATTTCTGAGCAATAAGCGTTTAAACAATCATATTTCTGAGCAATAAGCGTTTAAACAATCATATTTCTGAGCAATAAGCGTTTAAACACTCATATTTCTGAGCAATAAGCGTTTAAACAATCATATTTCTGAACAATAAGCATTTAAACACTCATATTTCTGAACAATAAGCGTTTAAACACTCATATTTCTGAGCAATAAGCGTTTAAACAATCATATTTCTCAGCAATAAGCGTTTAAACAATCATATTTCAGAACAATAAGCATTTAAACACACATATTTCTGAGCAATAAGCGTTTAAACAATCATATTTCTGAACAATAAGCATTTAAACACTCATATTTCTGAGCAATAAGCGTTTAAACAATCATATTTCTGAACAATAAGCATTTAAACACTCATACTTCTGAGCAATAAGCGTTTAAACAAACATAGTTCTGAGCAATAAGCGTTTAAACAATCATATTTCTGAGCAATAAGCATTTAAAAAATCATATTTCTGAGCAATAAGCGTTTAAACAATCTTATTTCTGAGCAATAAGCGTTTAAACAATCATATTTCTGAGCAATAAGCGTTTAAACTGTCATATTTCTGAGCAATAAGCATTTAAACACTCATATTTCTGAGCAATAAGCGTTTAAACAATCATATTTCTGAGCAATAAGCGTTTAAATAATCATATTTCTGAACAATAAGCATTTAAACACTCATATTTCTGAGCAATAAGCGTTTAAACAATCATATTTCTGAGCAATAAGCGTTTAAATAATCATATTTCTGAACAATAAGCATTTAAACACTCATATTTCTGAGCAATAAGCGTTTAAACAATCATATTTCTGAGCAATAAGCGTTTAAACAATCATATTTCTGAGCAATAAGCGTTTAAACAATCATATTTCTGAGCAATAAGCGTTTAAACAATCATATTTCTGAGCAATAAGCGTTTAAACAATCATATTTCTGAGCAATAAGCGTTTAAACAATCATATTTCTGAGCAATAAGCGTTTAAACAATCATATTTCTGAGCAATAAGCGTTTAAACAATCATATTTCTGAGCAATAAGCGTTTAAACAATCATATTTCTGAGCAATAAGCGTTTAAACACTCATATTTCTGAGCAATAAGCGTTTAAACAATCATATTTCTGAACAATAAGCATTTAAACACTCATATTTCTGAACAATAAGCGTTTAAACACTCATATTTCTGAGCAATAAGCGTTTAAACAATCATATTTCTGAGCAATAAGCGTTTAAACAATCATATTTCTGAACAATAAGCGTTTAAACAATCATATTTCTGAGCAATAAGCGTTTAAACAGTCATATTTCTGAGCAATAAGCGTTTAAACACTCATATTTCTGAGCAATAAGCGTTTAAACACTCATATTTCTGAGCAATAAGCGTTTAAACAATCATATTTCTGAACAATAAGCATTTAAACACTCATATTTCTGAACAATAAGCGTTTAAACACTCATATTTCTGAGCAATAAGCGTTTAAACAATCATATTTCTGAGCAATAAGCGTTTAAACAATCATATTTCTGAACAATAAGCGTTTAAACACTCATATTTCTGAGCAATAAGCGTTTAAACAATCATATTTCTGAGCAATAAGCGTTTAAACAATCATATTTCTGAACAATAAGCGTTTAAACAATCATATTTCTGAACAATAAGCGTTTAAACACTCATATTTCTGAACAATAAGCGTTTAAACACTCATATTTCTGAGCAATAAGCGTTTAAACACTCATATTTCTGAGCAATAAGCGTTTAAACAATCATATTTCTGAGCAATAAGCGTTTAAACAATCATATTTCTGAGCAATAAGCGTTTAAACAATCATATTTCTGAGCGGTGGCTCCTGTAATCCTTGATGATTCGCCAGCTGGTTATTTCTTGATGGTGAAACATAGCAATAAGCGTTTAAATAATCATATTTCTGAACAATAAGCATTTAAACACTCATATTTCTGAGCAATAAGCGTTTAAACAATCATATTTCTGAGCAATAAGCGTTTAAACACTCATATTTCTGAGCAATAAGCGTTAAACAATCATATTTCTGAGCAATAAGGGTATAAACAATCATATTTCTGAGCAATAAGCGTTTAAACAATCATATTTCTGAGCAATAAGCGTTTAAACAATCATATTTCGGAGCAATAAGCGTTTAAACAATCATATTTCTGAGCAATAAGCGTTTAAACAATCATATTTCTGAACAATAAGCATTTAAACACTCATATTTCTGAGCAATAAGCGTTTAAACAATCATATTTCTGAGCAATAAGCGTTTAAACAATCATATTTCTGAGCAATAAGCGTTTAAACAATCATATTTCTGAGCAATAAGCGTTTAAACACTCATATTTCTGAGCAATAAGCGTTTAAACAATCATATTTCTGAGCAATGAGCATTTAAACACTCATATTTCTGAACAATAAGCGTTTAAACACTCATATTTCTGAGCAATAAGCGTTGAAACAATCATATTTCTGAGCAATAAGCGTTTAAACAATCATATTTCTGAACAATAAGCATTTAAACACTCATATTTCTGAGCAATAAGCGTTTAAACAATCATATTTCTGAACAATAAGCATTTAAACACTCATACTTGTGAGCAATAAGCGTTTAAACAATCATAGTTCTGAGCAATAAGCGTTTAAACAATCATATCTCTGAGCAATAAGCGTTTAAACAATAAGCATTTAAACCCTCATATTTCTGAGCAATAAGCGTTTAAACGATCATATTTCTGAGCAATAAGCGTTTAAACAATCATATTTCTGAGCAATAAGCGTTTAAACAATCATATTTCTGAGCGGTGGCTCCTATAATCCTTGATGATTCGCCAGCTGGTTATTTCTTGATGGTGAAACATAGCAATAACCGTTTAAATAATCATATTTCTTCATTCATATTTCAATAAGCGTTTAAACAATCATATTTCTGAACAATAAGCATTTAAACACTCATACTTCTGAGCAATAAGCGTTTAAACAATCATAGTTCTGAGCAATAAGCGTTTAAACAATCATATTTCTGAGCAATAAGCGTTTAAACAATCATATTTCTGAGCAATAAGCGTTTAAACAATCATATTTCTGAGCAATAAGCGTTTAAACAATCATATTTCTGAGCAATAAGCGTATAAACACTCATATTTCTGAGCAATAAGCGTTTAAATATTTCTGAGCAATAAGCGTTTAAACAATCATATTTCTGAGCAATAAGCGTTTAAACACTCATATTTCTGAGCAATAAGCATTTAGACACTCATATTTCTGAGCAATAAGCGTTTAAACAATCATATTTCTGAGCAATAAGCGTTTAAACACTCATATTTCTGAGCAATAAGCGTTTAAACAATCATATTTCTGAGCAATAAGCGTTTAAACACTCATATTTCTGAGCAATAAGCGTTTAAACAATCATATTTCTGAACAATAAGCATTTAAACTTCATATTTCTGAACAATAAGCGTTTAAACACTCATATTTCTGAGCAATAAACGTTTAAACAATCATATTTCTGAGCAATAAGCGTTTAAACAATCATATTTCTGAACAATAAGCATTTAAACACTCATATTTCTGAGCAATAAGCGTTTAAACAATCATATTTCTGAACAATAAGCATTTAAACACTCATACTTCTGAGCAATAAGCGTTTAAACAATCATAGTTCTGAGCAATAAGCGTTTAAACAATCATATTTCTGAGCAATAAGCGTTTAAAGAATCATATTTCTGAGCAATAATCGTTTAAACACTCATATTTCTGAGCAATAAGTGTTTAAACAATCATATTTCTGAGCAATAAGCGTTTAAATAATCATATTTCTGAACAATAAGCGTTTAAACACTCATATTTCTGAGCAATAAGCGTTTAAACAATCATATTTCTGAGCAATAAGCGTTTCAACACTCATATTTCTGAGCAATAAGCGTTTAAACAATCATATTTCTGAGCAATAAGCATTTAAACACTCATATTTCTGAGCAATAAGTGTTTAAACAATCATATTTCTGAGCAATAAGCGTTTAAATAATCATATTTCTGAACAATAAGCATTTAAACACTCATATTTCTGAGCAATAAGCGTTTAAACAATCATATTTCTGAGCAATAAGCGTTTAAACAATCATATTTCTGAGCAATAAGCGTTTAAACACTCATATTTCTGAGCAATAAGCATTTAGACACTCATATTTCTGAGCAATAAGCGTTTAAACAATCATATTTCTGAGCAATAAGCGTTTAAACAATCATATTTCTGAGCAATAAGCGTTTAAACAATCATATTTCTGAGCAATAAGCGTTTAAACACTCATATTTCTAAGCAATACGCGTTCAAACAATCATATTTCTGAACAATAAGCATTTAAACACTCATATTTCTGAACAATAAGCGTTTAAACACTCATATTTCTGAGCAATAAACGTTTAAACAATCATATTTCTGAGCAATAAGCGTTTAAACAATCATATTTCTGAGCAATAAGCGTTTAAACAATCATATTTCTGAGCAATAAGCGTTTAAACACTCATATTTCTGAGCAATAAGCGTTTAAACAATCATATTTCTGAACAATAAGCATTTAAACACTCATATTTCTGAACAATAAGCGTTTAAACACTCATATTTCTGAGCAATAAACGTTTAAACAATCATATTTCTGAGCAATAAGCGTTTAAACAATCATATTTCTGAACAATAAGCATTTAAACACACATATTTCTGAGCAATAAGCGTTTAAACAATCATATTTCTGAACAATAAGCATTTAAACACTCATATTTCTGAGCAATAAGCGTTTAAACAATCATATTTCTGAACAATAAGCATTTAAACACTCATACTTCTGAGCAATAAGCGTTTAAACAATCATAGTTCTGAGCAATAAGCGTTTAAACAATCATATTTCTGAGCAATAAGCGTTTAAAGAATCATAGTTCTGAGCAATAATCGTTTAAACACTCATATTTCTGAGCAATAAGTGTTTAAACAATCATATTTCTGAGCAATAAGAGTTTAAATAATCATATTTCTGAACAATAAGCGTTTAAACACTCATATTTCTGAGCAATAAGCGTTTAAACAATCATATTTCTGAGCAATAAGCGTTTCAACACTCATATTTCTGAGCAATAAGCGTTTAAACAATCATATTTCTGAGCAATAAGCATTTAAACACTCATATTTCTGAGCAATAAGTGTTTAAACAATCATATTTCTGAGCAATAAGTGTTTAAGCAATAAGCGTTTAAATAATCATATTTCTGAACAATAAGCATTTAAACAATCATATTTCTGAGCAATAAGCGTATAAACACTCATATTTCTGAGCAATAAGCGTTTAAATATTTCTGAGCAATAAGCGTTTAAACAATCATATTTCTGAGCAATAAGCGTTTAAACACTCATATTTCTGAGCAATAAGCATTTAGACACTCATATTTCTGAGCAATAAGCGTTTAAACAATCATATTTCTGAGCAATAAGCGTTTAAACAATCATATTTCTGAGCAATAAGCGTTTAAACAATCATATTTCTGAGCAATAAGCGTTTAAACACTCATATTTCTGAGCAATAAGCGTTTAAACAATCATATTTCTGAACAATAAGCATTTAAACTTCATATTTCTGAACAATAAGCGTTTAAACACTCATATTTCTGAGCAATAAACGTTTAAACAATCATATTTCTGAGCAATAAGCGTTTAAACAATCATATTTCTGAACAATAAGCATTTAAACACTCATATTTCTGAGCAATAAGCGTTTAAACAATCATATTTCTGAACAATAAGCATTTAAACACTCATACTTCTGAGCAATAAGCGTTTAAACAATCATAGTTCTGAGCAATAAGCGTTTAAACAATCATATTTCTGAGCAATAAGCGTTTAAAGAATCATATTTCTGAGCAATAATCGTTTAAACACTCATATTTCTGAGCAATAAGTGTTTAAACAATCATATTTCTGAGCAATAAGCGTTTAAATAATCATATTTCTGAACAATAAGCGTTTAAACACTCATATTTCTGAGCAATAAGCGTTTAAACAATCATATTTCTGAGCAATAAGCGTTTCAACACTCATATTTCTGAGCAATAAGCGTTTAAACAATCATATTTCTGAGCAATAAGCATTTAAACACTCATATTTCTGAGCAATAAGTGTTTAAACAATCATATTTCTGAGCAATAAGCGTTTAAATAATCATATTTCTGAACAATAAGCATTTAAACACTCATATTTCTGAGCAATAAGCGTTTAAACAATCATATTTCTGAGCAATAAGCGTTTAAACAATCATATTTCTGAGCAATAAGCGTTTAAACACTCATATTTCTGAGCAATAAGCATTTAGACACTCATATTTCTGAGCAATAAGCGTTTAAACAATCATATTTCTGAGCAATAAGCGTTTAAACAATCATATTTCTGAGCAATAAGCGTTTAAACAATCATATTTCTGAGCAATAAGCGTTTAAACACTCATATTTCTAAGCAATAAGCGTTTAAACAATCATATTTCTGAACAATAAGCATTTAAACACTCATATTTCTGAACAATAAGCGTTTAAACACTCATATTTCTGAGCAATAAACGTTTAAACAATCATATTTCTGAGCAATAAGCGTTTAAACAATCATATTTCTGAGCAATAAGCGTTTAAACAATCATATTTCTGAGCAATAAGCGTTTAAACACTCATATTTCTGAGCAATAAGCGTTTAAACAATCATATTTCTGAACAATAAGCATTTAAACACTCATATTTCTGAACAATAAGCGTTTAAACACTCATATTTCTGAGCAATAAACGTTTAAACAATCATATTTCTGAGCAATAAGCGTTTAAACAATCATATTTCTGAACAATAAGCATTTAAACACACATATTTCTGAGCAATAAGCGTTTAAACAATCATATTTCTGAACAATAAGCATTTAAACACTCATATTTCTGAGCAATAAGCGTTTAAACAATCATGTTTCTGAACAATAAGCATTTAAACACTCATACTTCTGAGCAATAAGCGTTTAAACAATCATAGTTCTGAGCAATAAGCGTTTAAACAATCATATTTCTGAGCAATAAGCGTTTAAAGAATCATAGTTCTGAGCAATAATCGTTTAAACACTCATATTTCTGAGCAATAAGTGTTTAAACAATCATATTTCTGAGCAATAAGAGTTTAAATAATCATATTTCTGAACAATAAGCGTTTAAACACTCATATTTCTGAGCAATAAGCGTTTAAACAATCATATTTCTGAGCAATAAGCGTTTCAACACTCATATTTCTGAGCAATAAGCGTTTAAACAATCATATTTCTGAGCAATAAGCATTTAAACACTCATATTTCTGAGCAATAAGTGTTTAAACAATCATATTTCTGAGCAATAAGCGTTTAAATAATCATATTTCTGAACAATAAGCATTTAAACACTCATATTTCTGAGCAATAAGCGTTTAAACAATCATATTTCTGAGCAATAAGCGTTTAAACAATCATATTTCTGAGCAATAAGCGTTTAAACAATCATATTTCTGAACAATAAGCATTTAAACACTCATATTTCTGAACAATAAGCGTTTAAACACTCATATTTCTGAGCAATAAACGTTTAAACAATCATATTTCTGAGCAATAAGCGTTTAAACAATCATATTTCTGAACAATAAGCATTTAAACACTCATATTTCTGAGCAATAAGCGTTTAAACAATCATATTTCTGAACAATAAGCATTTAAACACTCATACTTCTGAGCAATAAGCGTTTAAACAATCATAGTTCTGAGCAATAAGCGTTTAAACAATCATATTTCTGAGCAATAAGCGTTTAAAGAATCATATTTCTGAGCAATAATCGTTTAAACACTCATATTTCTGAGCAATAAGCGTTTAAACTCTCATATTTCTGAGCAATAAGCATTTAAACACTCATATTTCTGAGCAATAAGCGTTTAAACAATCATATTTCTGAGCAATAAGCGTTTAAATAATCATATTTCTGAACAATAAGCATTTAAACACTCATATTTCTGAGCAATAAGCGTTTAAATAATCATATTTCTGAGCAATAAGCGTTTAAACAATCATATTTCTGAGCAATAAGCGTTTAAACACTCATTTTTCTGAGCAATAAGCGTTTAAACAATCATATTTCTGAGCAATAAGCGTTTAAACAATCATATTTCTGAGCAATAAGCGTTTAAACAATCATATTTCTGAGCAATAAGCATTTAAACACTCATATTTCTGAGCAATAAGCGTTTAAACAATCATATTTCTGAACAATAAGCATTTAAACACTCATATTTCTGAGCAATAATCGTTTAAACAATCATATTTCTGAACAATAAGCATTTAAACACTCATATTTCTGAGCAATAAGCGTTTAAACAATCATATTTCTGAACAATAAGCATTTAAACACTCATACTTCTGAGCAATAAGCGTTTAAACAATCATAGTTCTGAGCAATAAGCGTTTAAACAATCATATTTCTGAGCAATAAGCGTTTAAACAATCATATTTCTGAGCAATAAGCGTTTAAACAATCATATTTCTGAGCAATAAGCGTTTAAACAATCATATTTCTGAGCAATAAGCGTTTAAACACTCATATTTCTGAGCAATAAGCGTTTAAACAATCATATTTCTGAGCAATAAGCGTTTCAACACTCATATTTCTGAGCAATAAGCGTTTAAACAATCATATTTCTGAGCAATAAGCATTTAAACACTCATATTTCTGAGCAATAAGTGTTTAAACAATCATATTTCTGAGCAATAAGCGTTTAAATAATCATATTTCTGAACAATAAGCATTTAAACACTCATATTTCTGAGCAATAAGCGTTTAAACAATCATATTTCTGAGCAATAAGCGTTTAAACAATCATATTTCTGAGCAATAAGCGTTTAAACAATCATATTTCTGAGCAATAAGCGATTAAACACTCATATTTCTGAGCAATAAGCATTTAGACACTCATATTTCTGAGCAATAAGCGTTTAAACAATCATATTTCTGAGCAATAAGCGTTTAAACAATCATATTTCTGAGCAATAAGCGTTTAAACAATCATATTTCTGAGCAATAAGCGTTTAAACACTCATATTTCTGAGCAATAAGCGTTTAAACAATCATATTTCTGAACAATAAGCATTTAAACACTCATATTTCTGAACAATAAGCGTTTAAACACTCATATTTCTGAGCAATAAACGTTTAAACAATCATATTTCTGAGCAATAAGCGTTTAAACAATCATATTTCTGAACAATAAGCATTTAAACACACATATTTCTGAGCAATAAGCGTTTAAACAATCATATTTCTGAACAATAAGCATTTAAACACTCATATTTCTGAGCAATAAGCGTTTAAACAATCATATTTCTGAACAATAAGCATTTAAACACTCATACTTCTGAGCAATAAGCGTTTAAACAATCATAGTTCTGAGCAATAAGCGTTTAAACAATCATATTTCTGAGCAATAAGCGTTTAAACAATCATATTTCTGAGCAATAAGCGTTTAAACAATCTTATTTCTGAGCAATAAGCGTTTAAACAATCATATTTCTGAGCAATAAGCGTTTAAAGAATCATATTTCTGAGCAATAATCGTTTAAACACTCATATTTCTGAGCAATAAGCGTTTAAACTCTCATATTTCTGAGCAATAAGCATTTAAACACTCATATTTCTGAGCAATAAGCGTTTAAACAATCATATTTCTGAGCAATAAGCGTTTAAATAATCATATTTCTGAACAATAAGCATTTAAACACTCATATTTCTGAGCAATAAGCGTTTAAACAATCATATTTCTGAGCAATAAGCATTTAAACAATCATATTTCTGAGCAATAAGCGTTTAAACACTCATTTTTCTGAGCAATAAGCGTTTAAAAAATCATATTTCTGAGCAATAAGCGTTTAAACAATCATATTTCTGAGCAATAAGCGTTTAAACAATCATATTTCTGAGCAATAAGCGTTTAAACAATCATATTTCTGAGCAATAAGCGTTTAAACAATCATATTTCTGAGCAATAAGCGTTTAAACAATCATATTTCTGAGCAATAAGCGTTTAAACAATCATATTTCTGAGCAATCAGCGTTTAAACAATCATATTTCTGAGCAATAAGCGTTTAATCAATCATATTTCTGAGCAATAAGCGTTTAAACACTCATATTTCTGAGCAATAAGCGTTTAAACAATCATATTTCTGAGCAATAAGCGTTTAAACAATCATATTTCTGAGCAATAAGCGTTTAAACAATCATATTTCTGAGCAATAAGCGTTTAAACACTCATATTTCTGAGCAATAAGCGTTTAAACAATCATATTTCTGAACAATAAGCATTTAAACACTCATATTTCTGAACAATAAGCGTTTAAACAATCATATTTCTGAACAATAAGCATTTAAACACTCATACTTCTGAGCAATAAGCGTTTAAACAATCATAGTTCTGAGCAATAAGCGTTTAAACAATCATATTTCTGAGCAATAAGCGTTTAAACAATCATATTTCTGAGCAATAAGCGTTTAAACAATCATATTTCTGAGCAATAAGCGTTTAATCAATCATATTTCTGAGCAATAAGCGTTTAAACACTCATATTTCTGAGCAATAAGCGTTTAAACAATCATATTTCTGAGCAATAAGCGTTTAAACAATCATATTTCTGAGCAATAAGCGTTTAAACAATCATATTTCTGAGCAATAAGCGTTTAAACACTCATATTTCTGAGCAATAAGCGTTTAAACAATCATATTTCTGAACAATAAGCATTTAAACACTCATATTTCTGAGCAATAAGCGTTTAAACAATCATATTTCTGAACAATAAGCATTTAAACACTCATACTTCTGAGCAATAAGCGTTTAAACAATCATAGTTCTGAGCAATAAGCGTTTAAACAATCATATTTCTGAGCAATAAGCGTTTAAACAATCATATTTCTGAACAATAAGCATTTAAACCCTCATATTTCTGAGCAATAAGCGTTTAAACAATCATATTTCTGAGCAATAAGCGTTTAAACAATCATATTTCTGAGCAATAAGCGTTTAAACAATCATATTTCTGAGCAATAAGCGTTTAAACAATCATATTTCTGAGCGGTGGCTCCTGTAATCCTTGATGATTCGCCAGCTGGTTATTTCTTGATGGTGAAACATAGCAATAAGCGTTTAAATAATCATATTTCTGAACAATAAGCATTTAAACACTCATATTTCTGAGCAATAAGCGTTTAAACAATCATATTTCTGAGCAATAAGCGTTTAAACAATCATATTTCTGAGCAATAAGCGTTTAAACACTCATATTTCTGAGCAATAAGCGTTTAAACAATCATATTTCTGAGCAATAAGGGTTTAAACAATCATATTTCTGAGCAATAAGCGTTTAAACAATCATATTTCTGAGCAATAAGCGTTTAAACAATCATATTTCTGAGCAATAAGCGTTTAAACAATCATATTTCTGAGCAATAAGCGTTTAAACAATCATATTTCTGAACAATAAGCATTTAAACACTCATATTTCTGAACAATAAGCGTTTAAACACTCATATTTCTGAACAATAAGCATTTAAACAATCATATTTCTGAGCAATAAGCGTTTAAACAATCATATTTCTGAGCAATAAGCGTTTAAACAATCATATTTCTGAGCAATAAGCGTTTAAACAATCATATTTCAGAGCAATAAGCGTTTAAACAATCATATTTCTGAACAATAAGCATTTAAACACTCATATTTCTGAGCAATAAGCGTTTAAACAATCATATTTCTGAACAATAAGCATTTAAACACCCATATTTCTGAGCAATAAGCGTTTAAACAATCATATTTCTGAACAATAAGCATTTAAACACTCATATTTCTGAGCAATAAGCGTTTAAACAATCATATTTCTGAACAATAAGCATTATACACTCATATTTCTGAGCAATAAGCGTTTAAACACTCATATTTCTGAGCAATAAGTGTTTAAACAATCATATTTCTGAACAATAAGCATTTAAACACTCATATTTCTGAACAATAAGCGTTTAAACACTCATATTTCTGAGCAATAAGCGTTTAAACAATCATATTTCTGAGCAATAAGCGTTTAAACAATCATATTTCTGAACAATAAGCATTTAAACACACATATTTCTGAGCAATAAGCGTTTAAACAATCATATTTCTGAACAATAAGCATTTAAACACTCATATTTCTGAGCAATAAGCGTTTAAACAATCATATTTCTGAACAATAAGCATTTAAACACTCATACTTCTGAGCAATAAGCGTTTAAACAAACATAGTTCTGAGCAATAAGCGTTTAAACAATCATATTTCTGAGCAATAAGCGTTTAAACAATCATATTTCTGAGCAATAAGCGTTTAAACAATCTTATTTCTGAGCAATAAGCGTTTAAACAATCATATTTCTGAGCAATAAGCGTTTAAAGAATCATATTTCTGAGCAATAATCGTTTAAACACTCATATTTCTGAGCAATAAGCGTTTAAACTGTCATATTTCTGAGCAATAAGCATTTAAACACTCATATTTCTGAGCAATAAGCGTTTAAACAATCATATTTCTGAGCAATAAGCGTTTAAATAATCATATTTCTGAACAATAAGCATTTAAACACTCATATTTCTGAGCAATAAGCGTTTAAACAATCATATTTCTGAGCAATAAGTGTTTAAACAATCATATTTCTGAGCAATAAGCGTTTAAACACTCATTTTTCTGAGCAATAAGCGTTTAAACAATCATATTTCTGAGCAAAAAGCGTTTAAACAATCATATTTCTGAGCAATAAGCGTTTAAACAATCATATTTCTGAGCAATAAGCGTTTAAACAATCATATTTCTGAGCAATAAGCGTTTAAACAATCATATTTCTGAGCAATAAGCGTTTAAACAATCATATTTCTGAGCAATAAGCGTTTAAACAATCATATTTCTGAGCAATAAGCATTTAAACAATCATATTTTTGAGCAATAAGCGTTTAAACAATCATATTTCTGAGCAATAAGCGTTTAAACACTCATATTTCTGAGCAATAAGCGTTTAAACAATCATATTTCTGAGCAATAAGCGTTTAAACAATCATATTTCTGAGCAATAAGCGTTTAAACAATCATATTTCTGAACAATAAGCATTAAAACACTCATACTTCTGAGCAATAAGCGTTTAAACAATCATAGTTCTGAGCAATAAGCGTTTAAACAATCATATTTCTGAGCAATAAGCGTTTAAACAATCATATTTCTGAACAATAAGCATTTAAACCCTCATATTTCTGAGCAATAAGCGTTTAAACAATCATATTTCTGAGCAATAAGCGTTTAAACAATCATATTTCTGAGCGGTGGCTCCTGTAATCCTTGATGATTCGCCAGCTGGTTATTTCTTGATGGTGAAACATAGCAATAAGCGTTTAAATAATCATATTTCTGAACAATAAGCATTTAAACACTCATATTTCTGAGCAATAAGCGTTTAAACAATCATATTTCTGAGCAATAAGCGTTTAAACAATCATATTTCTGAGCAATAAGCGTTTAAACACTCATATTTCTGAGCAATAAGCATTTAAACAATCATATTTCTGAGCAATAAGGGTTTAAACAATCATATTTCTGAGCAATAAGCGTTTAAACAATCATATTTCTGAGCAATAAGCGTTTAAACAATCATATTTCTGAGCAATAAGCGTTTAAACAATCATATTTCTGAGCAATAAGCGTTTAAACAATCATATTTCTGAACAATAAGCATTTAAACACTCATATTTCTGAGCAATAAGCGTTTAAACAATCATATTTCTGAGCAATAAGCGTTTAAACAATCATATTTCTGAGCAATAAGCGTTTAAACAATCATATTTCTGAGCAGTAAGCGTTTAAACACTCATATTTCTGAGCAATAAGCGTTTAAACAATCATATTTCTGAACAATGAGCATTTAAACACTCATATTTCTGAACAATAAGCGTTTAAACACTCATATTTCTGAGCAATAAGCGTTTAAACAATCATATTTCTGAGCAATAAGCGTTTAAACAATCATATTTCTGAACAGTAGGCATTTAAACACTCATATTTCTGAGCAATAAGCGTTTAAACAATCATATTTCTGAACAATAAGCATTTAAACACTCATATTTCTGAGCAATAAGCGTTTAAACAATCATATTTCTGAACAATAAGCATTTAAACACTCATACTTCTGAGCAATAAGCGTTTAAACAATCATAGTTCTGAGCAATAAGCGTTTAAACAATCATATTTC
The DNA here is from genome assembly GCF_958450345.1 of Calliphora vicina. Lineage (NCBI taxonomy): Eukaryota > Metazoa > Arthropoda > Insecta > Diptera > Calliphoridae > Calliphora > Calliphora vicina. The sequence continues at coordinate 31,617 of NC_088781.1, forward strand.
TGAGCAATAAGCGTTTAAACAATAAGCATTTAAACCCTCATATTGCTGAGCAATAAGCGTTTAAACAATCATATTTCTGAGCAATAAGCGTTTAAACAATCATATTTCTGAGCAATAAACGTTTAAACAATCATATTTCTGAGCGGTGGCTCCTATAATCCTTGATGATTCGCCAGCTGGTTATTTCTTGATGGTGAAACATAGCAATAACCGTTTAAATAATCATATTTCTGAACAATAAGCATTTAAACACTCATATTTCTGAGCAATAAGCATTTAAACAATCATATTTCTGAGCAATAAGCGTTTAAACAATCATATTTCTGAGCAATAAGGGTTTAAACAATCATATTTCTGAGCAATAAGCGTTTAAACAATCATATTTCTGAGCAATAAGCGTTTAAACAATCATATTTCTGAGCAATAAGCGTTTAAACAATCATATTTCTGAGCAATAAGTGTTTAAACAATCATATTTCTGAGCAATAAGCGTTTAAACACTCATATTTCTGAACAATAAGCGTTTAAACAATCATATTTCTGAACAATAAGCATTTAAACAATCATATTTCTGAACAGTAAGCATTTAAACACTCATATTTCTGAGCAATAAGCGTTTAAACAATCATATTTCTGAACAATAAGTGTTTAAACAATCATATTTCTGAGCAATAAGCGTTTAAACAATCATAGTTCTGAGCAATAAGCGTTTAAACAATCATATTTCTGAACAGTAAGCGTTTAAACACTCATATTTCTGAACAATAACCATTTAAACACTCATATTTCTGAACAATAAGCGTTTAAACACTCATATTTCTGAGCAATAAGCGTTTAAACAATCATATTTCTGAACAATAAGCATTTAAACACTCATATTTCTGAGCAATAAGCGTTTAAACAATCATATTTCTGAACAATAAGCATTTAAACACTCATATTTCTGAGCAATAAGCGTTTAAACAATCATATTTCTGAACAATAAGCATTAAAACACTCATACTTCTGAGCAATAAGCGTTTAAACAATCATAGTTCTGAGCAATAAGCGTTTAAACAATCATATTTCTGAGCAATAAGCGTTTAAACAATCATATTTCTGAACAATAACCATTTAAACCCTCATATTTCTGAGCAATAAGCGTTTAAACAATCATATTTCTGAGCAATAAGCGTTTAAACAATCATATTTCTGAGCACTAAGCGTTTAAACAATCATATTTCTGAGCAATAAGCGTTTAAACACTCATATTTCTGAGCAATAAGCGTTTAAACAATCATATTTCTGAGCAATAAGCGTTTAAACACTCATATTTCTGAGCAATAAGCGTTTAAACAATCATATTTCTGAGCAATAAGCATTTAAACAGTCATATTTCTGAGCAATAAGTGTTTAAACAATCATATTTCTGAGCAATAAGCGTTTAAATAATCATATTTCTGAACAATAAGCATTTAAACACTCATATTTCTGAGCAATAAGCGTTTAAACAAACATATTTCTGAGCAATAAGCGTTTAAACAATCATATTTCTGAGCAATAAGCGTTTAAACACTCATATTTCTGAGCAATAAGCATTTAGACACTCATATTTCTGAGCAATAAGCGTTTAAACAATCATATTTCTGAGCAATAAGCGTTTAAACAATCATATTTCTGAGCAATAAGCGTTTAAACAATCATATTTCTGAGCAATAAGCGTTTAAACACTCATATTTCTGAGCAATAAGCGTTTAAACAATCATATTTCTGAACAATAGGCATTTAAACACTCATATTTCTGAACAATAAGCGTTTAAACACTCATATTTCTGAGCAATAAGCGTTTAAACAATCATATTTCTGAGCAATAAGCGTTTAAACAATCATATTTCTGAACAATAAGCATTTAAACACACATATTTCTGAGCAATAAGCGTTTAAACAATCATATTTCTGAACAATAAGCATTTAAACACTCATATTTCTGAGCAATAAGCGTTTAAACAATCATATTTCTGAACAATAAGCATTTAAACACTCATACTTCTGAGCAATAAGCGTTTAAACAATCATAGTTCTGAGCAATAAGCGTTTAAACAATCATATTTCTGAGCAATAAGCGTTTAAACAATCATATTTCTGAGCAATAAGCGTTTAAACAATCTTATTTCTGAGCAATAAGCGTTTAAAGAATCATATTTCTGAGCAATAATCGTTTAAACACTCATATTTCTGAGCAATAAACGTTTAAACTCTCATATTTCTGAGCAATAAGCATTTAAACACTCATATTTCTGAGCAATAAGCGTTTAAACAATCATATTTCTGAGCAATAAGCGTTTAAATAATCATATTTCTGAACAATAAGCATTTAAACACTCATATTTCTGAGCAATAAGCGTTTAAACACTCATTTTTCTGAGCAATAAGCGTTTAAACAATCATATTTCTGAGCAATAAGCGTTTAAACAATCATATTTCTGAGCAATAAGCGTTTAAACAATCATATTTCTGAGCAATAAGCGTTTAAACAATCATATTTCTGAGCAATAAGCGTTTAAACAATCATATTTCTGAGCAATAAGCGTTTAAACAATCATATTTCTGAGCAATAAGCGTTTAAACAATCATATTTCTGAGCAATAAGCGTTTAATCAATCATATTTCTGAGCAATAAGCGTTTAAACACTCATATTTCTGAGCAATAAGCGTTTAAACACTCATAGTTCTGAGCAATAAGCGTTTAAACAATCATAGTTCTGAGCAATAAGCGTTTAAACAATCATATTTCTGAACAGTAAGCATTTAAACACTCATATTTCTGAGCAATAAGCGTTTAAACAATCATATTTCTGAACAATAAGCATTTAAACACTCATACTTCTGAGCAATAAGCGTTTAAACAATCATATTTCTGAGCAATAAGCGTTTAAACAATCATATTTCTGAACAATAAGCATTTAAACACTCATATTTCTGAGCAATAAGCGTTTAAACAATCATATTTCTGAACAATAAGCATTTAAACACTCATACTTCTGAGCAATAAGCGTTTAAACAATCATAGTTCTGAGCAATAAGCGTTTAAACAATCATATTTCTGAGCAATAAGCGTTTAAACAATCATATTTCTGAACAATAAGCATTTAAACCCTCATATTTCTGAGCAATAAGCGTTTAAACAATCATATTTCTGAGCAATAAGCGTTTAAACAATCATATTTCTGAGCAATAAGCGTTTAAACAATCATATTTCTGAGCGGTGGCTCCTGTAATCCTTGATGATTCGCCAGCTGGTTATTTCTTGATGGTGAAACATAGCAATAAGCGTTTAAATAATCATATTTCTGAACAATAAGCATTTAAACACTCATATTTCTGAGCAATAAGCGTTTAAACAATCATATTTCTGAGCAATAAGCGTTTAAACAATCATATTTCTGAGCAATAAGCGTTTAAACACTCATATTTCTGAGCAATAAGCGTTTAAAAAATCATATTTCTGAGCAATAAGGGTTTAAACAATCATATTTCTGAGCAATAAGCGTTTAAAAAATTATATTTCTGAGCAATAAGCGTTTAAACAATCATATTTCTGAGCAATAAGCGTTTAAACAATCATATTTCTGAGCAATAAGCGTTTAAACAATCATATTTCTGAACAATAAGCATTTAAACACTCATATTTCTGAGCAATAAGCGTTTAAACAATCATATTTCTGAGCAATAAGCGTTTAAACAATCATATTTCTGAGCAATAAGCGTTTAAACAATCATATTTCTGAGCAATAAGCGTTTAAACACTCATATTTCTGAGCAATAAGCGTTTAAACAATCATATTTCTGAACAATGAGCATTTAAACACTCATATTTCTGAACAATAAGCGTTTAAACACTCATATTTCTGAGCAATAAGCGTTTAAACAATCATATTTCTGAGCAATAAGCGTTTAAACAATCATATTTCTGAACAGTAAGCATTTAAACACTCATATTTCTGAGCAATAAGCGTTTAAACAATCATATTTCTGAACAATGAGCATTTAAACACTCATATTTCTGAGCAATAAGAGTTTAAACAATCATATTTCTGAACAATAAGCATTTAAACACTCATACTTCTTAGCAATAAGCGTTTAAACAATCATAGTTCTGAGCAATAAGCGTTTAAATAATCATATTTCTGAGCAATAAGCGTTTAAACAATCATATTTCTGAGCAATAAGCATTTAAACCCTCATATTTCTGAGCAATAAGCGTTTAAACAATCATATTTCTGAGCAATAAGCGTTTAAACAATCATATTTCTGAGCAATAAGCGTTTAAACAATCATATTTCTGAGCGGTGGCTCCTATAATCCTTGATGATTCGCCAGCTGGTTATTTCTTGATGGTGAAACATAGCAATAATCATATTTCTGAACAATAAGCATTTAAACACTCATATTTCTGAGCAATAAGCGTTTAAACAATCATATTTCTGATCAATAAGCGTTTAAACAATCATATTTCTGAGCAATAAGCGTTTAAGCACTCATATTTCTGAGCAATAAGCGTTTAAACAATCATATTTCTGAGCAATAAGGGTTTAAACAATCATATTTCTGAGCAATAAGCGTTTAAACAATCATATTTCTGAGCAATAAGCGTTTAAACAATCATATTTCTGAGCAATAAGCGTTTAAACAATCATATTTCTGAGCAATAAGCGTTTAAACAATCATATTTCTGAACAATAAGCATTTAAACACTCATATTTCTGAGCAATAAGCGTTTAAACAATCATATTTCTGAGCAATAAGCGTTTAAACAATCATATTTCTGAGCAATAAGCGTTTAAACAATCATATTTCTGAGCAATAAGCGTTTAAACACTCATATTTCTGAGCAATAAGCGTTTGAACAATCATAGTTCTGAGCAATAAGCGTTTAAACAATCATATTTCTGAGCAATAAGCGTTTAAACAATCATATTTCTGAACAATAAGCATTTAAACACTCATACTTCTGAGCAATAAGCGTTTGAACAATCATAGTTCTGAGCAATAAGCGTTTAAACAATCATATTTCTGAGCAATAAGCGTTTAAACAATCATATTTCTGAACAATAAGCATTTAAACCCTCATATTTCTGAGCAATAAGCGTTTAAACAATCATATTTCTGAGCAATAAGCGTTTAAACAATCATATTTCTGAGCAATAAGCGTTTAAACAATCATATTTCTGAACAATAAGCATTTAAACACTCATATTTCTGAGCAATAAGCGTTTAAACAATCATATTTCTGAACAATAAGCATTTAAACACTCATATTTCTGAGCAATAAGCGTTTAAACAATCATATTTCTGAACAATAAGCGTTTAAACACTCATATTTCTGAGCAATAAGCGTTTAAACAATCATATTTCTGAACAATAAGCATTTAAACACTCATATTTCTGAGCAATAAGCGTTTAAACAATCATATTTCTGAACAATAAGCATTTAAACACTCATATTTCTGAGCAATAAGCGTTTAAACAATCATATTTCTGAACAATAAGCATTTAAACACTCATACTTCTGAGCAATAAGCGTTTGAACAATCATAGTTCTGAGCAATAAGCGTTTAAACAATCATATTTCTGAGCAATAAGCGTTTAAACAATCATATTTCTGAACAATAAGCATTTAAACCCTCATATTTCTGAGCAATAAGCGTTTAAACAATCATATTTCTGAGCAATAAGCGTTTAAACAATCATATTTCTGAGCAATAAGCGTTTAAACAATCATATTTCTGAGCGGTGGCTCCTGTAATCCTTGATGATTCGCCAGCTGGTTATTTCTTGATGGTGAAACATATCTGGTTCGCTTTCTTGGTGCTCTACAGTTTCGCTGAGTATGACCAATTTTACCACAGTTATAACATTTAATTTTGGTTTTACATTGTTTCTCATTTAAAGCTTCTACAACTGCCTCTTCTTGACATTGAACGTTATTCAAGTCCGACGCCTTTTTATCAATGCCATTCACTCTGTTGTTAATAACTTCAGACACCTTCTGAATTTTCCCATCCGTGGCTCTAGAAGATTCTTGAAGTTCAGCTAGAAGCTTCTCGTTGTTTACTTTAATAGTTTCTAGAAGTTTCATTTGCATTCCTTCCATCTTTTCCATAATAGCCGCAAACATTGTGCTTAAATCCATGCTTCTTGTTGCTGAACGCGTAGAAACTTCCATTTCTTCCTTATACTCGAATTCGTAAGCACCGATGTCAATATCACGCCGCTTGAATTCGTCTATCAGCCTCTTCTGCAATTCTGCCTCGTTACCTGCTGTTGGTAGCTCCAACTTACTCAATTCCTTCTTGAGTTGTTCAACTTTCAGTTCCTCAAACTTCATGCTTATTAATTTGCAATCCCACTTCTGACACCAATTGTTACGTTTTAACCTTTTCAAAACACTGGTTTATTTCCTTTAAATAAACCGGATACTTTTGATTGCAAATAAAAGCTGTTTAGTAGTTTGAAAATTGTAACAACTCTTAATTTCTTTAAAATGTACAACAATAACAGAATTAAATAACCACTAAATGTTTTTTATACAGGTTTATAAATTCTCAGAATTACAGACACAATTTATAATGTACACGAATTTACTTGAAAAACACAACACACTTTAAGGCACTTAGATGATGTTTCTTCGAAAAGCGTGTCTGATCAACTCACTCACGACTTCAACCTCTGCCACTATTTATAACACTGCATTACCATCTAGAAAGCTCTTTAACTGTCAAAGTTCGAATATTCTAGATCATACGCCATCTGTGGTGTACTTTCTACAATGTTCTTTAACTGAATATTCGAATACAGCGTTGCCAACTTACGATCAAATCAACTGAAAGCTTTTATTTAACAATGCCCACAGATATGTTACAGTCTGCCATTACAGCACTGTTATTTGAAAGCATTATGCTACTTTTAAATCAGCCGTTAAAATCGTTATATTTGAATTCAAGTACAATTTCGTAACAATATTATACAAATCAAACTATAGAGTGAATGAGAATTACAGACACTCAAGCTTTATTTGTAAAAATATCAAAGCTTAAACAAAAAATCAACAATAAACAGTAAATTTATCTTTTCTTACATTTTGTTTTTTATTTATGTATTTATATTATTGAAATATTTAAAACATTTTTAGAACATTGAAAATATTGTTAAGCGTTCTGAGCATAAGTATTTTTTATAAAAGACTTTTAAAATCAACAAGTTGACAACACCGTTAGTAAATGTCACGTTGAAACGTAAAGAAATTCTGTTTTTAACAGGTTCAGACGTTACAGTTACGTACAATTGAATTGTAATGTATTGTTTTTCTTTTTTTTATAAAATAAAAGACACAATTTTATTAAATTTTTACTTATTTTTCTAGTTAAATTTTTCATTCCCGTTTCCCGGGAAATTAAATTATCCGGGAAACCCATAACTAAACGCAATAATTCCACTTCTTAAGTTTTTTGTTTTTTTTTACTGAATCCAATTCTAAGCATTTAAATATATGTGTAACCATTGTTAAAAACCATTCCAAAGTTCAATAATTTTACTGTAATAATTCTGATCGGGTTCAAATAAGAAACTATTTTCGGTCAAGCAAAATAATGTACTACCCTACACTGAGTAAATGAGCAACAACATTTTTCTTTAAAAATTTCAATAATTTATTTTCGTGATTTTCGGAAGTGGGCCTAATATGGCAGCTATAATTTATCCAAAAAAATCTTTAAGTGGAATTATTACGTTTTGTTATGGAGCTCCTCTTATACACATACATAAGATCATTGTCTTAATACATATTTTTATTCTACTCAATTTCCTTAATTTAAACTTATGAATTAATTAATACATTTAAATACTATTTAGACAACAATTCTAAAAGAAACATTACATAGAAAAATAATAAAAAGTTTCGTATTTGTTTAACTTATTTTTAGTTTTTACTAAATTTTAGTTGCAGTGTTTTTAAATTAAATCTCCAGCAGAAATACAGTAAAAATTACTGTTAGTTTTCATACTTAATTTTGTTGCATTTTTTATCCCGTTCTCTTAAATACAAATTTGGTACCGTTTTACAAATAATAAAGTAATTCTGTTTTACCTGATATTTACAAAAAAAATCGTAAAGTTTTTAGTGTTATTTTTTCGAAAAAAAAAGAAACTTAATTTAAACTAAATGGTTTGGATCTACTGTGGAACAGTCTTAAATTTTCTCTTTTCTTTGATTTTGGGCACGTTCTTCGGCTTCAAAGTCCTTACTTTTGGGTTGAGGATCGTTGTAGGGCTGAACCTCACCAGAGGCCCAAATACTGTAGATAATGGCAGTGACAACAAGGACGGCAAATGCGACCCAGAATACCAAACGCCATTCCAGTAAAGTGGCCTAAATATGAGAATTAATAAAAATGTACCGACACACAGTGGTATGAGAAAAAAAGATGGAAATAAATCTGTAACTTCTAAACCCTTATGCCCAGTTTTTGACTTGTTATTTAAATACGTATTTAGTTAATTTTTACTTAAAAATAAGTTGTATTTAAATACAGTTTGAGTTTTTCAGTGCTACATAATTTGTCTTATTTAAATAAGATAAAAGTATGGTAGCACTACTAAATATCAAAAAATTATCGATAGTTTTGCTTAAAACAGCTGTTCAACCAAAACAAAAATTGATACATTTTGCCCAATAGGAAATAAAAGTTTATTAAACAAAAAAAATTATTGGTAGGAAAATGCACAAAAGAAGCTCCAATTGCCCCGCATCGGAATTGTAGTTTTTGCAAGACGCTGTTGTTTGGTTTTTTTCACTACAATAGAGTGAAAAAAACCAAACAACAAAAGTCAGCTGTCAAAAACATATCGTAGTTTAAGAAACTTAAATAGAATTTAAATGGCCAACGTTGACCATTTAAGTATCATTTAAAAAAGCACTGAGAAACTCATTTTCGTATTTAAATAGAACTTAAATATAATTCATATTTAAATACGAAGTCAAAAACTGACTCTTAGTCAGATTTGAATGAAATTTGACATGCGCAAAGAAGAACTGTTTTTGAGTTTAAGTTTTGAATTTTGACCGCATGGGCCTACCAGGGGTGCGGCCAATGTGCAATTTATTCTGAAAAAGTTTTTAAGTAAACTCATCATCCTCTACTATTTCGAATCTTTGTATTTCATAAAAATATCAATCTAAATAGGTTTGTATTGTAAATCAGCAGTTTAGGTTTCAGATCAGACCAATAATGTGTATACAATGAATATAAAAAATGCACAAAACCATGATATTTCTTAATTTTAGACCTAAATTTTAAAAACCTGTTAACCGAGTGATAAAAACCGGTTAAATCGGTTAACATTTTAAATTAGCGGAACGCAAAAAACCGGGTTTTCGGTTAACCGGTTTATAAACACTACTTAGGAGATATTCGCATTTGAATCAATAATTTTAAAATTTGATTTCATTTAAAATAATTAAAGTAATGTTAGCTTTTCAAAAAGTATAAATTCCTAACACATATTCTTATAAATTTTTAGATAATTAAAAAAGAAGAAAAGTACTTTTTTCCCAAAAACTAGCGAAAAATCGCATTTTTAAAAAATTCACGATTTTTAAATAATTCTTTTTTGGTTTGCCATATACATTTGTTGTTAGTACAATAAAAGAAATTCGGGAAATATTTGGATCCGCTGTTATTAAAAAACTGGAGTAGGGTGGGTAAAAATTTGGAAAGTTTAATTTTCAGATGCGAATATCTCCTAAAATTGAACGTACCATAGGTGTCCTACTTTGGGGAACCCTGGCCGCACCCTGGTGGAATTCAATACATAAACTCAAAAACACTTCTTCTTTGCGCATGTCAAATTTCATTCCAATCGGACTAAGGGTTTAGAAGTTACACATTTATTTCACTCTTTTTTTCTCATACAACTGTGCGACATTTCATAATGTTACAAAACTCCGTTTACTTACATTTGGTGTCATTACACCCACCAAATATGGGGTAATTACTCCTGTTATGGCGCCAATGCCGTTCGTAATGGCCATCAAGGTACCAGCATAATTGGGACTCATATCGAGAGGACTTAATTTCATACCTGCATAGAAAGCACCCATAAGACCCATGCAAATTGTGAACAAAACAACAACGGAAACACGATCACATCCAGCATAAGAAGCGGCTACCATGAAAATAGCAGGGCCAAAGGCAGCTGTAATAGTAAATAAAAAGGATGTTAATGTATATTTTTTACTTAGTCTAAAAAGTTTTAAAGCTAGATTAAACTCCTGCCATTATGGATTATAAAGAAAATTTGTAAAACAATAATTATTATTTAATAGCTAGCTAACCTCATTACTTACCAATTCCAGTCATTAATTTACGCGTATTAGTAATATTCATAATGCCTTTAGTCATCAACCAATCTCCAATGAAACCTGACGAGATAGAAACAATCCACATCATGACATAAGGCAGTGATGAGTATAGACCGTTGGCCTTAATGGAGAATTGCATGACATCCGACATGTATTTTGGCAAATCGGTAACCATGATGTAGAAACCCCAATCGTGACCTATTTGAGCACAAACCAAGGCAATCATAGGCATACTAGTTAGGATGGCTTTCCAGGGCGTGGGAGGCAAATTGTTATTACGTACAATCGAACCCATTTCACGTTCTAAATAATCACGTTCGCTGGGTTTGATGTAGGGATGAGAAGCAGGATCACTAAAACACAAAAAGCACTACAAAAAACAAACCAATTAGTTGAAAAACTATAAATAACAAAAATAATACTTACGAAAAATATGAACCACACAACACCCAAACCACCGAACAGATAGAATACCACTGGCCAATCGTAAACATCGAGTAAAACACCTGATAACGAGTTTCCCAAAATGGTACCGACTTGACCACCACCCAATACGAGAGCACCCAATTTACCGCGTTCCTTAATGGGCACCCATTGCGACAGTAAAACACTCAAGGCCGGGAAGGTGGTACCTTCACCCAAACCCATCAATATACGTACAATGATCAGCGCCGTTGAACCACCCTCAGTAATGGCAATTGGTGTGACAAGTGTGAAGAAGGCGGTTGACAAGATACCCAAACCCAAAGTCCATTTACCACCGAATTTCTCGGCCAATAAACCTCCAGGTATGTGGGTAACAATGTAGCCAATGTAAAACGATGACAAAATTAAACCCTGTAATTCTTCGGACCATTCAAAGGTACCGCCGCTCTGAAATTAACAAAAATTCAAAGACAATTTCATTATGTTCTGTTTAAAAACAGCATTCATATGTTTTAATAAAAAACATATGAATGAACTGATTGAATAATTGATTTTACTTAAAGTGAGATTTCTGAAATTATTTCTTACCGATGAATTTGAATCCAAATCGTCAGCAGGACAAACTGCCGTATCTCCACTTTCTGAATGATTTTTCTTCACTACCAATTCGGTGATAGCAATCGATAAACTGATACGCATTGTATAGGCATTTAAAATGGCCAAGAAACCCATTATAGCCAATATCACACGTTGAGGTATAACAAAATCTATAATAAAAGTGAGAGAGAATGTTAGATTTAGAGAGTGAAATTATCTTAAAATCAATAAAATACAAAAAAAGTCACATATTTTCATGACAACAATCAATTAGCAATAATTTCCTCGTAATATTTTACTGTTGCATGAATGAAATGAAGTAATTACTAATACTAGGATCGCCTGGTGGCCGCAACTCGACCACTTTTTAAACGCTTTTTTCCACTTTTATGGAAAGAATTTTAAAATATTTTTTATATTGTGCACATCTAGAGAAAAAAACCTTTTAAACCATATATATTTCATAAATATTGGTGGACAATAACATACTTAAAAGTGTACCACAAAAAAACGTGTGGCCTATTTATATATAAGATTATTATGTTTCATTGAATAAATTTGTCAACAATATTCTAACTCCCATATGCATAAACAATTTTTAAATTTATCAAAGCTTTATCAAACAAAATTTCCATTTAAAATTAGTTTTATAAACCCTTGACAAATTTAAAAACTTTTTATGCATATGGGGGTAAATATTTATCAAATTAACAAATCGATTGTCTGTATCGGTTGCGTTATTGTATTCGAATCAGAAGTACCTTTCATAATATATAAAGTATTTTAAATGCATATTCACCAATATACTTTGATTTAAATTTATATTAATTTAGAGAATCATACGATTATTTAGATCATATTTATTTTAATAAATTGTAATATTTTGAATACAATACGAATTCTACATTATAAGAGAATGATTCGAGATACCGGAATTCACATCCAGTTTCAAAATTTTAAATTACTTTTTATACAATAAACTTCCTAAGGCACAGAACTAGTTCCTTAGGAATAATAAAAAATTCTAGTTGTAACACTACATGAATGGATGGTTCCAATTTATCGTGTCTTTGTCATTGGGGTGAGTAATTTGCCGGAGACTAATTTTTATGACAGATTTTTCCATATGCATCCATTTCAAAACAATAAGCAAATTTATGTTCATAATTTTAAATACAAATCTGGCAATACATTTTTAAAATTCCATCTAAATTTCAAAGTACTTTTCTATGCTGGGTGGCAACAAAATTTGTATGGTCATACAAAATTTAAAGCTGCTCAAAGATGTTGAATTATTTTGATTTCTTTTATCGAGGTTCAAAGTTAAAATTATATATAATATTGGTATAAATTTGTTAAATTTCAACTGTATATAACTTATTAACCGCTCATCCAATTTACAAAACTATCTCATAGCAATGCTGCTCATGTATCCTAGTTTCATATTCGATATGGTGTTATGGGGCACGGCCTCAGCGTCAAATGTAGAAAAGATCCAAAGACGCCAAAATATGTTTCTAAGAATGATCACAGTTGCCCCCTGGTATATCAAAAACGCGAATATACACAAAGATCTAAACGTGCCCATTGTAAAAACTGAAATCTCGAAAAATGTACAAAAATATTTAAAAACAAGTAAGAAAGTATGGTCGGTCAAGCCCGACCATATAATACCCTACACCAAGTAAATGAGTAAAAATATTTTTCTTTTAAAATATCAATAATTTATATTCATGAGTGATTTTCGGAAGTGGGCCTTATATGGGAGCTATGACCAATTATGGACCGATCACCTTAGGTCGTGTGATTTATGTCTATATTAAATTTAACTATGTTGAATTTTGTGTGTATACCAACATTTTTAAGCGATTTATGCACGTTAAAGTGATTTTCGGAAGCGGGTCTATATGGGAGCTATGACTAATTATGGACCGATCGTAACACAATTTGGTGACATGAGTTTTGTATATATAAAACTTATTTGGAGCGAAATTTGTGTAGATACATAGATAAATTAAACATTTATGACCGATAAAGTCCAATTTCGAGGGGACTTTGTATGGGGGCTAGGTGAAATAATGGACCGATTTCAGCCAGTTTCAATAGGCTTGGTCCTTGGGCCGAAAAAGTAATATGTACCAAATTTGATCGAAATATCTTCAAAATTGCGACCTGTACTCTGCGCACAAGGTTTACATGGACAGCCAGCCAGCCAGCCAGGACGGACATCGTTTAATCGACTCAGAAAGTGATTCTAAGTCGATCGGTATACTTTAAGGTGGGTGTTAGACTAATATTTTTGGGCGTTACAAACATCTGCACAAACGCATAATACCCTCCCCACTATGGTGGTGTAGGGTATAAAAACTTGAAGTTCACACAAACCCGCTGGTCCGCAACATATTAGATAACCGTGGCCACACTCGATTAAGAAGGAGGGACACAGCAGACCTTATCTAGAAGGAAGAATGCCAATTTAACCAAAACAACTATGAATACAATTTTTTTTCGTCCGGCACTGGCTGGACTAATTAAATAATAATTATTAGATATACGATTTGAACCACTTATTGTTAGTTCATTAAATAATGAAGATACAATAAATAAATGATGATAAAAAAAAATATATTCCATATTCAAACGATTTTCCTATTAACTCTATGCGGTTTGGTGGTTAGTTTACTAACCACATTTTCTATGGTCTTTAAAACATAGTTTATTGGCATGTATTGCCATTTTGCTAAACATTTATATTTTTTGAAGTCATCGTTTATGTTTTTTTGCAAAACTTTGCCGCCAGGTCTGGTTAGATAAATATATTAATTTGGGTGGGTTTTTCATGTTTTGATTTATTTTTTCGTACTTTTTATAATAAACTAACCTTGATTAAAGTAAAAATGCAATTGTTTTGATTTTAAACTTATACACAAATAAGCGTGGCTGAAAGGGTAAAAATATGATAAATTATAGAGTAACTTCGGGTAATGTGGACTACCGTTTTGTAATTTCTAAATTTTAGCAAATGTATTCTCGCTTTTGTAGTTGAAAATTATTTGAGTCAAAGGAGAAAAAATGTATGTGAAAATATTGTAAGGAACCCAAAAACCGGCATTAAAAAAAGTGGAGGGTAATGTGGACTAGTACTAAATACATAAACTTCATGAACCAGCGTTTATCGATTATTTATCATTCCTGGAAGTTTAATTTTACATATGATGTGAGCTAGACGCGTTAATGGTTTTTCAACATGCTGTGAAAATATTATAGGGTGCGAATTTTTTGTGCTAACTTCTTTAGTTTTTGTGATACAAAAAAGATATTGGGTGGTGATAGAATGTCAATAGTAGTGAACAATAAGTGACAATAATTTTTTCGGTCATTAAATTTGAAGTATGACAAAAATTTATATTAAACCTCAAAGCTCCCCCTGGGGCACATACGCCTTATACAAGGAATCCCTGTGATTTAGAGCAAAATGTTGATAAAATATAGAAAAAATCAGTCACAATTAGTTTAATTTTTTTTGCTAAGTTATGTGAAATAAACAATAAATAAATAGTTTATTATACTTTGTTTTGTTTTGTGAATTAAGGTATAAAACAGTAAAATACGTTTATATTTTTTTGATTTTTTTGTCTTATTTTACACTTGACCCTAGGCGTATTTAACCCATGGGTTGTTTCGCCGTTTTTGGTCAGTATAGAAATATTAAAACAATATGTATATTAAGATGTGATAGGAAAGATTGAAATGATCAAAACGAAAGCCAACATACCTAAGTATCCGAAACAAGAAAAAAATTAAGAATATGTATTGTGGTTTTAATTTCAGAATGCCTAAAAAAAGTGCCGTAAGGTCCTCCTTCTACCCTACATAGTAGTTATTTTTTCGGGAAATTTGGACCAGTAGTACACAATCAACTAATTTACATTACATTCTGCAGACAAGTCAGACGAGAAAAAAAACCAATAACAAATTCATTATTTAAAATATTCCAAAAACTCGTGAATTTTCAAGGCTGTCACAGAATTCTATTCCGATCGAAAATGGAATTATTTTAGTATTTAGCTTTTTCACAAAGAGTAAAACTAAAATTTTTGATATAAAACCGCCTTCGTGGAATTGAATTTTGTTTAATATTTCTCCATGTCACACAATTCCATTCCAATCGAAAGTGGAATTAATTACGCATTTTGCTTCCTTAGAAAAAGTAAAACGAAATTTTTTTCGGAATGAAAACACTTTTAGTTTTCTAAGTGGAAAAACTGTTTTGACTTTTTTGTCAAAATGGCCCGAACTCGCTTAGTGGGATGCGAGTTCGATATCATTTTAATTTTTTTTTGCTCAAAAGAAAGCCTAGGTCCATTCCTTTAAGAGCTTATTGGTCTCTTAGTGGGATGCGAGTGGTCTATCTATAAAAATAAATATTTTATAACTCAAGGCATACAATTTTTGTGTTAAAACATTTATTTTGATACAATCCCACTATCTGAAAATCATTTTAAAGAGATTTCTTAAAAATGTTGGTATTCAAATCCAGCTCCCATATACATTTTCAAAGAGAACTGTTTAAAATCATCTTCTAGGTATAGGGTATCATATGGTCGGGCTTGACCGACTATACTTTGTTACTTGTTGTTATTTTGGTATAATTAAATTTTAAAGTATTTCTGCTGGAGTTATCGAATTACATCGTTAGCAAAAGTTTAATGATTTCATGCGAGCTTTAAATTCCTGATATTAGGGTGGCACATTAGGGTGGTAAAAACACAGATCTGGTGTATAAATAGTAAAACGGGATACTTGAGGTCAATGGCCCTTAGAGTAAAATATTGGCCTTCTCGAGACAATAACATTAATATATCATACTTTAAGATCCGACTGTAATTGCCAACCCCCATATTCATAAAAAAATCAATTTTAAGGTTTAAAATACAATTTAGTTAAAACACATTTTAGGCCATCATATTCATAATCAGCATTTTAAGTAAACAGTTTTTTAATGTTTTATGTGCCACTTCAATCATTTTTCACTAAATAAAATCTGAAATTACAGATTAAACTTGTTGTTAAACTTGCACAATCAGCGAATAAAAACCGTTCTTATTTATATTAAGCTAAAATGTATTAATATACAAACATTTATATATATTTTTTTTAAGTTATTATTAAAAGTATTCGAATGACGAATATTCTGTGATTAAATAAACATCACTATTTTATGATTTATTTTAAAATTCGTTTATTTAAAACAACATTTGAATTAGGCATTTTAAGCTAAAATACATTTATGAATACAATTTTAAGGAATTTTGCTTAAAATTCCTTAAAATGTGTTTAAAATTTTTATGAATACAGCCGCAAAAATATAACGAAAAATGTAAAAAGGCGTTTCTTATTTTTGGAGAAATATCCACTTATTTGTATGGATCATTGGTTTATTTAATTACTGCCATATAAATTTAAACTAAAATATCGTTAATTTTTACCTCAGATCTAAAAGCAATATTATTTTTATTTTATTAGTTAGTCATTGCAATTAAATATTTTCAACTAATTTCTGTAGTTTATTCTTATAAATATATGTATATGTACAAGACAACACAATACAAAAAATTTAATAAATCACACCAATACGAGTAATAGCTAAATACCACAAGCTTATTAACATTCATTGCATTTATTAAGTACTAGCTGAACCCGGTTCGCGTTGCTGGCCCTTAGAAAACATCTTTTTGATATTGCAAAGATTTTATTATACAGTGTCGGACAAAGTCGGTGATCCAACCTTCAATGTTAATACATGTAGTGGCATTTCGGCTGGTTCCAATGAATTCAAAAATTTTGTATTTAAATTTCTTATTCATGCACCTAATATGCAAGAGTAAACAAAATTGTTTACCACAGACCGAAAATCAAAAATCTGACTTTACACTGTTACCCAAAAGGCTTTTTTGAAGATTCCGTGAAAATTTCATCAAAATCGGTCTAGCCATTTTTGAGTCCATACGGAACATTTTTATCCATTTTTATGAAATATAGTGCATTAGAAGTGTAATGTAAAAATGAATTTTACATGCCGACTTTGCTGTGTTACTCGCTGGGCTATTCTGAAGGTTCCCTGAAAATTTCATCAAAATCGGTCCAGCCGTTTTTTATATATATAGATGGCATTAACGGTATAATGTAAAAATTAGATTTTTACACACCCCTCCGCCCACAGACCGAAAATCAAAAATCTGACTTTACAGTGTTACCCGCCAGGCTATTCTGAAGATTCCCTGAAAATTTCATCAAAATCGGTGGATCCGTTTTTGAGTTCATTCGGAACATACATACATACCCACATACAAACATCCATTTTTATATATATAGATAGATAGATTATTTGTACAATTTGTTTGTTGCTGCAAAATAATATGATTAACAATAAAAGGTAAAACACCTTTTTGAAGGTAAAATTAAATATATTTTAAACAATTAAATTACATAGTTAATTTCACTCGATGTTAGTTAAAGGCTGTTTTCCAGTAATTTGTAAAAAAAATGTTGAGACTTCATAAATTCAACTTTAACAATGTAATTAAATTATGATCCATATTGAGTGATATTTCTAAAAGTATCCCAGCAGTTAAGCAAGTAGTCAATGTATCCCTTAAAGACAGTAATTGTCACAAATGTCGTATCACTTGGCTAACTCCAATTTATTTATTTTGGTCATTTGACACGTGTGAGCACTTTGTAGTGCAGAGAGAAGACAATTGGTTACTTCATACATCCCAAGTAATCTAGCGTGAAGACAATTGACATTTAAGTGTCTCTAAGTAATCTGGAGTGTAGTCACTTTAAACGCTTTGTGAGTAATTCGTACAAACTGGTTTTATACAAATTGTGTTGATATAATTCTCATACAGTTTATTTTTATTTTTGCTTAAGTATCTGGTATCCCATGTAACATAGCATGAAGTCAATAGTCACTTTAGTGTCTCTTAGTAACCTATGGAGAAGTCACTTCATACTTTTTTTTTGTACTGCTCTTTATTTTACCCACCAGAAGCGTTGACTACTTTCGATCAGCTATCAGATAGTCACATTGTATCAAAAGAGTCAATTGAACCCCTGCTTAGGACATGTACGTGTTAAAATAACTAGTCAAGTAGCTGATCAAGTAACCAGTTACAAAGCTAGTAAGGTAACTGACGCTATATAACCAGTATGTGAATCTAATGCGTTGCCTAATTTGGACTAGCTATTAGACAGTCCCATTATAATCAAAAAGAGACAATTGACCCCCTGCCTAGGACATGCCCGTGTTAAAATGACTAGTCACTTGGCTATCGAAGTAACTAGCTCCCACCCTAAAGGATGGGTAAAATCACTAGTTCGGTACTGTCTCCTCGAACTGCTGGGATGTAACCTAGCGGTTACACAAAACTCAATACATTCATACTTTTGCACTAACACAATTGTGTAATTTTACACTTGCATAGTGATTCTGTTAGTGCAAACGTATAAATGTGTTCAATTAAAAAATCCATGAATTAGGCTACGAAATGCCCCCTCTTCTGCCCTATTCTCTGGATTTAGCCCCAATTTATTATTTCCAAACCTGAAGCAATGTCTCGGCGGAAAGAGATTTGACTCTAATGATGAACTCATTTGACAACAAATACCTATTTTGATGACCTCGACAAATCTTATTTTTTTGGAAGGGATACAATAATTGGACAAAATGTATGGAGCTCAAAGGAGACTATGTTGAAAAATAAAATAATTTTTTACAAACACAGGTTTTAGGTGTTTCATTCAAAAAGTCATGGACTTTTTGACCCACCCTCGCATTTTTACACACAATAAACAATTAAAAGGGGAACAAAATAAAAATATATAAAGAAAATCCTATTAATCAAAATTAGTTTTGAATTATCAATTAAACCGTTCGCTAACGAGCGTTAGATATAATCCAGATCAGGAAAATGTGTCAAAAGTGTTATCAGCCAAATCGCTCCAGCCGTTCTCACGAGATGACATTACATACATGGACCATTTCATTTTTATATATATATAAAAATGAAATGGTCCATGTATGTAATGTCATCTCGTGAGAACGGCTGGAGCGATTTGGCTGATTTTTTTTTATTCGATTCGAAATTTTCAGGAGATGGTTTGCAAAGAAAAAAATTAAAAAATACGGCTTTTTTGAGTCCAGTAAACTGTAATACAAACAAGTAAGAGTACTATATTCGGCCGTGCCGAATCTTAAATACCCTCCACCTAAATATGATGGTATAAAAGCTGAAATAATATAACAATTGTTAGAAAGACTAGTTTACGCAGAAGATATTTTATTTCAAATGTACAAAAAATTTTATCTAATTCAGCAATTTATAACTGAAATTCCTATTAGAACGTTTGACATAGCTAATTATTGTCTTTTAATTGAGAAATTGTCATCTAAACTTAATTTTTCTAAATCTTCGTGTAAATTATTATTTTCTTACATAGGTAACCGTTAACAGTTTGTTGGAACTGGGTTAAACGATCTACAATATCTGAGTGTCAAAGTGGCGCACAGTGGTATGAGAAAAAAAAGAGGGAAATAAATCTGTAACTTCTAAACCCTTAGTCCGATTTTAATGAAATTTGAAGGGAAGTGTTGTCGAGTTTAAGTCTGGACCTCATGAAATGAAATTTAACAATTTATATACTTAATAATTAGTTAATACGTTTGGATCAACATTTTTCCCTTTTAACCTCAAGTGAAGAAACAGAGTATAAAAAAAGGGTATACAAATATATTTAGACAAATTTCAAAATATTTGGTTGTGGGACTTTTGCGGGAGCTATGACCTATTATGATTCGATTGTCATAAAATATTTTTACGTGATTTTTATGTATTTATATGAGAGCTGTGGCCAATTATGGACCAATATTCACTGATCTGTGTACCATTTTGGTTAAATATATGGATGCTATGACCTATTATGATCCTAAGTATTTAAAGGCTTTTTTTGTAGAATTTCATATAAACAACGCTATTAACAAGAGTGGACCTTATGTGGGAGCTATGCCGAATTATGCACCAATATTTAAAAAATCTTGTAGTACGATTCTTGGATACAAATTACTGATCGGTGTAAAATTTTGGTTGAGTGTAGATTTTTATGGATATTTGTGCACGGTAATGTATTTTCCTGAAGTAGTTCTTATATGGAGGTTATGACCAATTATGGGCCTATCATCATAAAATTTGGTACATCGATTTTTGTATATATTGAAGGGAGCTATAACCAATTATCGGCCGATCTTCATAGAATTAGGTACAGCGATTTTGGTATATATGGGGATTATTCATGTCGAATTTCAACTTGATTGCAATATTTATAAGACATTTATGCTTATTTAAGAGATTTTCGGAAGTGTACTTTATATGGGGGCTATGGTCAAATATGGGCCGATCCACGAAAAATTGTGTAATATAATTTCTTTTACCACGAAACTTATTTTTGCTGAATTTCATGTGGATATTCCTATTTTGTAGGCATTTATAGACCATAGAACCTTATTTCGGGAAGAAATTTGTATGGGGGCTCTGAGAAAGCATGGACCGATTCTTATAATTTTCACCAGAGTTACTCCTTTTATCATAAAAGTAACGAGTGCAAAATTTTATGATATTAGCTGCAATATATTTACAAAAAATGTCCAAAAATATGTGAAAATTATCAATTTTTTTTTGAGGTTGTCCCACATTTTCATTCATAACTTTGGTTCCACTGTACCGATTTCGCTGATTTTCAATACCAAACTGCTTAGGACAATAATAAACATTTTTCTTGCAACTCTACTAAGTTTGTTTGCGTATTTTGGACGTGAGCGTGTTTTACACAGACGGACAGACAGACGGACATGGCTCAATCGACTTAGAATTTCATAAGGATCAATAATATATATACTTTGTTGGGTCTCAGATGAATATTTCTCAACACGGAATGACAAACTTATATATACCCTCATACACCACCTATGGTGGTGGAGGGTATAAAAAGCCCCTAAAGTATGCAGTACAAATTTAGATATTTTATTTGCAAATAAATATGAACAGGCAGGGTTGGTGAAACTTGACGAACTAACATTAGTAAATGCTAGCGGGCGAAGCCGGGCGGTCAAATAGTAAATAATAAATATTAAATTCACGTGTCTTTATAAAATTAAATTATTTAAAATTTATGAAATTTCAAACTCAAAAATAACTCTAAACAATTGCATCTACTATAAACAGAAACACCTGTTGTTAATACAATAATATTTGTACTATTTATACCCTACACCACCATAGTGGGGAGGGTATTATGCGTTTGTGCAGATGTTTGTAACGCCCAAAAATATTAGTCTAACACCCACCTTAAAGTATACCGATCGACTTAGAATCACTTTCTGAGTCGATTAAGCGATGTCCGTCCGTCCGTCCGTCCGTCTGGTTGGCTGGCTGGCTGGCTGGCTGGCTGTCCATGTAAACCTTGTGCGCAGAGTACAGGTCGCAATTTTGAAGATATTTCGATCAAATTTGGTACATATTATTTTTTCGGCTCAAGGACCAAGCCTATTGAAACTGGCTGAAATCGGTCCACTATTTCACCTAGCCCCCATACGAATATCCTCCAGAAATTGGACTTTATCGGTCATAAATCTTTAATTTATATATGTATTTACACAAATTCCGCTCCAAATAAGTTTTATATACACAAAATTCATGTCACCAAATTTTGTTACGATCGGTCCATAATTAGTCATAGCTCCCATATAGACCCGCTTCCGAAAATCACTTTAACGTGCATAAATCGCTTAAAAATGTTGGTAAACAAACAAAATTCAACATAGTTAACTTTAATATAGACATAAATCTCATGACCTAATTTCATGGTGATCGGTCCATAATTGGTCATAGCCCCCATATAACCCCACTTCCGAAAATCACTCAAAAATATAAATTATTGAAATTTTAAAAGAAAAATTTTTTTTGCTCTTTTACTTAGTGTAGGGTATTATATGGTCGGGCTTGACCGACCATACTTTCTTACTTGTTTTTTCTAAATAATTATTTTGAATTACAATAAATACTTATACTAAATAACTAATGCTATTTTCTGTTGTTTAAAAATATATATTTTGAAACGTGGATAAGACAAACGTGAATGATGATTTAAACTGAGTTTCGAATTCGACTAGTATAATTTAATGAATATAGACAAATTAGTTTAAACAATTATTTGATGAACTAATTATTTAATTTATTAGATTTCTTAAATTAGCACAATTATTTGCATTACCATACATCTAACCAATTTTAAACAGTTTACGTTTTATTTACTCTTAAATATTTGCAGGAAATATATTTGCCAGCTTGCAGCACATGTTTCATTTTAAATATCGTTATTGTAGTGTTATTATATAGTGGGAAGGGTGTTTTGCGTTTGTGCTGATGTTTGTAACGCCCAACAATATAAGTGTAAAACCCACCTTAAAGTATACCGATCGACTTAGAATCACTTCCTCACTACTTTGCATTGTGCGCAAAGTACAGGTTGCAACTGTGAAGATATTTTGATCAAACGAAGCTTACGAAATTGTCTGAAATCGGTTCATTGTTACACCTTGCCCCTATACAAATGTCATCCCGAAATAGGACTTTATCGGTCATAAATGTTTAATTTATATAGGCATCTTAACAAATTTAGATCCAAATTCGAATTTCATGGCGATCGGTCCATAATTGGCCATAGCTCCCATAAAAGGCCCACTTCCTAAAATCAATTGAACGAGCATAAATCTCTTAATAATTTTGGAATTCAAATATAATTTAACAAAATATAAGTTTCATATAGAAATAAATCACTCCTCCTATTTTCATGACGATCGTTCCATAATTGCTCATAGATCCCATATGTTTTTGTTGTTGTGGTCGTGCTTGACCGATCACACTATCTTGTTTTTATTATTATTTTTTGGTTTTGTTTTAACCCTCTAACCGGCCAGGCTGCCTTTAGGCGGGTATGTTAAATGTATGTAATGGTACTTTATTTGGTTATTTTTCCCGTTATAACGGAATATGTGTAAAGAGACAAACAATTTACTTATTGTGATAATCAAGAACGTGCACTTGTCTTTTGTTTGTTTTTATTCCAACGTATTTCTTTTTTTTCAAACAATAATATTATTTTACATCGAAATTAAATTGGTCGGTTAGAGGGTTAATACAATGTGTTAAACCACTTCAAGTGCAATAGGAATAATTAGTAATTATAAATTCTAATATAATCTAATAGCAATAAAACATTTTATGTTTTTTTGTTTTTATTTTGTTAAAGAGGATTTAATGTTAAGTTTTTAATTAAGTAATCAAGTGACTTTTTATTTACTTATTACCAAGCAAATTATTTAAAGCTAAAACTGATTAAAAGCATTAAAAGCTAAACAATTTATTACGGGCAATTATGGGTATTATTATATAGTGCCTTATACATTTTAATATCAACAAAAGTTATAATAATTTTTATAATGCGCTGAGTGTTATTAAACTTCTTGAAGTTTTTTCTGTGAATATTATATTTCGGAGAAATAATTAATCAATTATAATTATAATTTGACAATGAGTATTACATTGCATTATTTTAAAAATATAAACTTTATCTGTCCAAACAGTGCATTATTTTTTATTTATTTAATAGATAATAATAAAATGATTACAAAAAATTAATTATAAGCAGGGCAATCAATAATATGCTCTAAAAAAATTGTTTTATGCGCATAAAATATGCACTTAAAAACGAAAAATATGCTCTTAAAATATAAAAAATATGCACTTAAAAATAGTTGGTTATTGTTTGATTGCAAAATTTCATTAAAAAAATATATATGAAGTAAATAAAATATTGAGCTCATTGGTTATTATAGGATTAAATTTCGATTTTAGTGAATTTGGTACTCCATGAAAATAGTTAGATTCAATTCATTTTATTATATTTAGCAATAAATTACTATGTGTTTACTTAAGTTTTAAAATTTTTAAACTAAATCTTTGTTTTAGATTTCCGAGTTTCTTAGACAATCAAAATGAATTGATTTGTCTCATATTTTAAACTGCTTAATATTTCAAACTTTTTTTTAGTAATTAGTTGCATAATATTTTATATTCTCAATCCATGTGTCCCAATGTTTATAGGATCCCTACTGAGGATGTACCCAATAAATTTCTCCAAATGTTTCTATTTTATATGAAGCTTTAAAAGCTTTTTTATCATTTGAATAATGTTTCAAAAACTTTGTGAATAGCGTGTAATTTTTTGGTAAAAAATTGCAAAGGATTTTAGAGCATTCATCATATATCTAGATTAACATCTGAATTCGGCTTCTAAAATTTAAATAGAATTATAAAAGAGCCTTACAATAGTGGAATGATTAGTTCTGTTTAAGACTGCGGCAATTAAAAAAAATGTTGTTCAAGTTTTATCGTTTGGACTCAAAATACCGTGACATTTCCTATGTTTCTTCCTTTCTCATCCATTGTATCGTCTATCGATATCCACGTATATTCTTTTTAATGATTTCTTAATACATTTTTTTACAAGTTGTGTGAATATATCAACGGGTTTTGAACGCGAGATTTTCTATAGATCTTAATATTCAGAACGTCTGTTAAATACTTTTAATTGGCAAATAATATTTAATATTATTATTATTCAAATTCAGTAGTTAACAGTTTTCTATATCTTAAACAAGACTCTAAATCAGTGGTGGCCAACGAGAGAGTGCTTAAAATGCATATGTAGTACTGAAAAAATAAAAGAGTACACACAAATGGAAATGCGTGTGCTTTGCACTGAAAAAATTGTATGAAGTTGTTTTTGTTTTGAGTTTACTTTGTGTTTTTACTCAGAGCATTCGTATTGCGTATGTATTACTGGCATACCTAAACACGGGCGGCAAGCGTTTTTTAGTTGTCAAAAATTCTCATGCCCATACAATTTGTATGTAGCATACCGAAATAACGCGGCAGCAACGCTATGGCAACGCTTTGCAATTGGAAAATCCAATTTTGACAGCGCGTTTAATAGTGAAGTTAGTTGCAAAACACAACAAATGTAAACAAATAAATAAAGAAGGAGAAACAAATAAGCAAAAAAATATATATTTGTTATTAGAAAATGGAGGTAAGTGTAAATATTTAAAATAGTATACATATATCATTTTCTTTTATATTTATATATTTTATATTATCATAAATATGGTTATTGTCGAAAAAATCAGGGTTGTTATATTTATTTGTTTGATAACCCTGTTTTTATTGTTTGACGTAGCGTTGCCGCTGTTGTTTAGGTATGGCATTTCAGCGTTAAAGCTAAGTGCAAAAAAACGTTCCGTCTTACGCTTTTGTTTAGGTAGGCCAGTTAGTGAGAATAACATAACTACCCTGGGGTAGTGTTTGGCCACCAAACCCAGCGGGAAAAAATGATAGGACTTCAGTTTGTAGGCCTTCTAAAAGGCATACTTACTAGGGTATTCATTCGACTAATGATCGTTCGATTAATCGAATAATTTCATACGAATAATTATTCGAACAATTTAAAAATGGCCATTTTCGAATAACGAATAATTCGAACAATTTTATGTAGAATAATCAAATGAAACGAATAAATGTTCATATACATTTAATAAATTTAAATATATATGAACATTTATGCTTAAAATTTTTCATAATTTCAAAGTTAAATAGGTAATAATAACTCACAAAAATAGTATTGTTTCCAAAATTCGACAAATAACTAAAGACAAAGGGACTTTCGATCACTGTAGATGAGTGTTCCGATAGCTCCTTCTATAAATATTACTGCAAGAAGTTACAATTCTATAAACAAATCTTTAAAAATTTTTAACTTAGGACTTGAACCAATGAAAATAAAAGGTACGGAATAATATATTTGTTATTTAGCTGGCGAAATATTAGAAGGATCGCAATGAATAATCAAAATTTTAACTTAAACTAAAGTGGAGTTGAATGTGATGGAGAATGTGATTTTGAAACGGTCGTCGAAAGTAATATTGAGGATGACATTTATAATGATTACAATGATGTTATTAACCGTGTACTTAAGTGTTGCAAAATATTTAATAAATCGAATGATAAACACAAATATTGCAAAATAACGTTTTGTTGCAAGAAAAGCAAGGAGTTCGTCTTATACATGATGTTAAACATCGTTGGACATCTTTGTCTAACATGGTAATAACCTTTTTGCATATTTGTAAATGCGTCAATCATGCACTGCCTGACTTCAAATTAGCCACGTTCACTGAAAATGATATCAAACTTTGGACATATTCCCTTTATTGTGTAATTCCCCAAGACCACTTTATTAAGCAAAGATTCGGCAAAGTTGATAGAGCTTGATGTATAATACAATTTGTTATAAATAATTTAGAAATAATGAATAATTAATTTACTAAAGAATTTGTTACTCA
The DNA here is from genome assembly GCF_958450345.1 of Calliphora vicina. Taxonomy (NCBI): domain Eukaryota; kingdom Metazoa; phylum Arthropoda; class Insecta; order Diptera; family Calliphoridae; genus Calliphora; species Calliphora vicina. The sequence continues at coordinate 58,559 of NC_088781.1, forward strand.
ATTTAAAACCCGAATTAATGAACGACATAAAAAAGTTCTTAATACGTTTATATTGTACTTGAATTCAGGATCATGTCCAACTGGATCATGACATCAAAAATTCATTCTTTAATTTTTTAAAAAATTTAAATTATTCGAACAATTCGATTAATTTTAAACGTGTGATCGAATTATTCGAACAAGTTAAAATCTCTTATTCGAATTATTCGTTTTATTCGAACAAGAGAAAAATCGAATAATTCGAATACCCTAATACTTACACATTATAAAAGATCCGATACTCATTCCACACTGCCTGCTCTTAGAAGATGTTCAAGAAGGCCTATGAATTCCCTTCTAATAACAAGCAGGACTGTCAGATGTGGCGATTTCTCGCCAAACGTGGCGATTTTTCATTGCCTTTGGCGACCAAAATTTCCAACATGGCGATTTTTTGGCGATCTACAGACTAGTTGGCGATTTATTTGGCGATTTATTAATAAATTATGTATTTGTTTTTCTTGAAATATTCTTTTTTTTGATATTTATTAACCCAATAGTTAATAAAATTAATCATTTATAATCTGATCATATGGATTCAGGTAGCATACATGATCAAATAGTTTCAACGATATTAATTTTTTTCTTTTAAAATGTTTAAGCCGATATTTTTAAATAATAATGGAAATATTGATAACATAATATGCTCACTAAAATTGGCTATTGATTCGACGGATTCTTTGGAATCAGGAATCTATCGATTTTCGCATAGAATTTGAAATGGAACTACAAAATATAAAAATGGAGGAATATGATGTAGAAATTTTAAAAGAAAATTGTTTTTTGTAATTAAAAAGCTTTTAAAAGAAATGCTTAAACGGTTACCAGAAAATATAACTCTTTTTAAAGTATATAATGAATTTTCAATATTGAAATGAAATGAAGATGCAGGTGGAACATTACACTTTAAAGACTTAGCATTGGCCGTTCTTAATATGTTAATTTTACCAACTAGCAACGCTTGCGTAGAAAGAGAATTTCAATATGAACTTTTAGATTCATTGATAAGAATAGTAAGTTATATGAATGTTAATAAATTTTGTTGCAATTCATTTCAGCCTACAGATAAAATGTTAAAAAAAAGTTTAATTCTAATACAATGTATACTTTTGATATCAATTAAATATAAATAACTAATGCACTAGATTTAAACCGAAATAAATTGACTTTATAATACATAAAATTAGTATGTATGTATTTTACAATAAAAAACTCAAAAAAAATTATTTTGGCGATATTTGGCGATTTTTCGTTTAGCTTTTGGCGATAGAGGTAAAAAAAATCTGACAACCCTGATAACAAGTTGTTAAACAAAAATAGTCTACATCAAAAAATAAAATACTCCGCATCTCTTTGATTAACTCTCTTTACAAAATTTACAACAATAAATTGCTTGATGTGGCTTCTTATTTATTATACCCTACACCACCATAGTGGGGAGGGTATTATGCGTTTGTGCAGATGTTTGTAACGCCCAAAAATATTAGTCTAACACCCACCTTAAAGTATACCGATCGACTTAGAATCACTTTATGAGTCGATTAAGCGATGTCCGTCCGTCCGTCCGTCTGGTCGGCTGGCTGGCTGGCTGGCTGTCCATGTAAACCTTGTGCGCAGAGTACAGGTCGCAATTTTGAAGATATTTCGATCAAATTTGGTACATATTATTTTTTCGGCCCAAGGACCAAGCCTATTGAAACTGGCTGAAATCGGTCCATTATTTCACCTAGCCCCCATACAAATGTCCTCCCGAAATTGGACTTCATCGGTCATAAATGTTTAATTTATATATGTATCTCCACAAATTCCGCTCCAAATAAGTTTTATATACACAAAATTCATGTCACCAAATTTTGTTACGATCGGTCCATAATTAGTCATAGCTCCCATATAGACCCGCTTCCGAAAATCACTTTAACGTGCATAAATCGCTTAAAAATGTTGGTAAACACACAAAATTCAACATAGTTAACTTTAATATAGACATAAATCACACGACCTAATTTCATGGTGATCGGTCCATAATTGGTCATAGCCCCCATATAACCCCACTTCCGAAAATCACTCAAAAATATAAATTATTGAAATTTTAAAAGAAACATTTTTTTTGCTCTTTTACTTAGTGTAGTGTACTTGTTTTTTTTAAGTATGTATGTAATCAGAAATTATCATGTTTCAAAAAATTAAACAAACAACTTAATTTTAATTCTTATTTTTATAAGACTTATTCTAATAAGACTTTAAACAGGTAGACATGGTGGACGTTCTATAAAACTTGAAAATGCACGACTTTTCATAGGCCGTCCTTTGATGCCTTATTCTAATGCTTTTTTCTCTTTTAGGCACTTTATTAGGCCTTCTCATGTAGCTCTTCCATAAGACTTTGCAGGCTTTGCAGTAGTCCTACCTTTCTAGGCATTCCATATGACAGTCCTCTACAGGCCTTTCATTAGATCAGTAATAACAGGTTTTTTTACATAAGACCATATAGCATCCTTGCGAATAGCCCTTCCAAAGTAGACCTTCTAATATCTCTTCCCAATTAGGCCTTCAAGAAGCCCTTGCAAAGTAGGCCTTCTAGTAGCCCTTCCTAAATAGGCCTTCTCTCAGCCCTCTAACAGCAGCGAGTTTTCCCGCTGGGTATGCAATAAAGAGGCCTTCCTAAATGCCTCATTTTGCAGACACAAGGGCTTCTAGCCGCATGGCAAAATCATTACAATTTTACACGACGTGTCATTGCGAGCCAAGGCCTCGCATACTCGCTGCTGTTAGAGTGCTGAGAGAAGGCCTACTTATGGTGGGCTGCTGGTAGCCAACAAGCAATTTATTTATGTAAATTTGTAAAGATAGAGATGCTGAGTATTTTATTTTGTGATATAGACTATTTTCATTTGCTCACTTGTTATTAGAAGGGAATTTATAGGGCTTCTTGAACACCTTCCTAAGAGCAGGCAGTGTGGAATGAGTATCGGATCTTTTAGAATGAGTAAGTATGCCTTTTAGAAGGCCTACAAACTGAAGTCCTATCATTTTTTTCCGCTGGGAAGCTCTAAATAGTTAACAAGATTATTAAAAGAAATAATCTCAGATAAATTAAGTTGGTTTTTATTGAAATATTTTATTCTAAATCCGTTGAAGATATGACAGCACCCGATGAAGTGAAATGTATTTTCCGTTGCATCTAGGTTGCTTATTGTACAGAGGCCTAGAGTATTACTTCTATAAAATCTAGCATTTACATATATCCAAAAGGCCACCTCTAGATCTTATAAGAAGATTTGTAGCACGAGATGACAAGTTCGAAGAAGAAATCTTTAACAAAAAGTAATTTAACTGCGAGTATAGGTCATGGAATTGAGGATTTCTTGCATCGGAGACAGAGTTTACATTTTCATATGTTTTTACTAGGGTAAGAATTGTTTACAGTATGAGCTTATAGGCGTTGTTGATACATTTGTTGGTGAGCAATTTATTTTTAAGCACAGGTTTGACCACTCTTCTGCCCAATAAGTTGATTAAGAAATTAAAATTTTTGCAATTTTATGAGGTAGTCTGTTACTCGGCATGTTCAGTACTTTGTTGATATAAAAGTGCATTATATTTTTCCGACTTTAATACTAACATAAGATTTTGTGTCAATAATAAGACGAATAAATTTAACTAATCACACAACACATACTCGTAAATTAAAGTTGCCGCTCTGCGTTCATTTATTTAATTTTAATTTATTTGCAATTAAACAAATTGTTATTGTCTGTTTTGGTTAAAAAAACCATAAATAATAATACAAACCAAAATAACCTTAGACATATAAAAGTATCCTTGAGATTATAGGGTTTTAATGGCAAAACCGCAACATGTATTGATTAAACATTTCGGATAAATTCAATTGTTCTAATGTTCATTTAGATTAACTACAATACGATTATATTTATTTAATTACGTAAATAAACAAAATAGAAAACAATTAATAAGAAGATTTGCTTTAAATATTTCCTTCACGTTTCTTAAGATAACATTTTTAACTTAAACAAGTAAGAGAGCTATATTCGGCTGTGCCGAATCTTATATACCCTTCACCAAATTATACTTTAAAATAAATTTTTTTAAATATTTTTAGGTAAACAAAATTTTACCATACTTTATAGGGTCGGAAATGAAAAATGTAGAAATTACAAACGGAATGACAAACTTATATATACCCTTCTCACGAAGGTGAAGGGTATAAAAACAGAAACATTGATTCGATGAAATTTGGTGGGGATTCGCCTATAAATTATTTTTAAACAACTTGTTTTCGAGACATGATAATTTTAAATTCATAATAACCAGCACTTTTTAAACTTCTTTGAATTTGCAATTCATAAAAAGAAACATTTTAATATTTTTAAATTTTATTTCTTTAAAAGCAAAAAAAAATATAAATAATTTTATTTAAATTTATGTGGCATGTGCATATATTTTATTAGATATGCTTTATTTATTATTTGTTCACATCATTGAAATACATATGTATGTACATATGTACATTAGAGTGACAATCAGTTGTATGGAAAAAAAATTTTGTTAAAATTTTGAAAACCAAACGCACTCAAATACATACAAATTATGCACGCGTGTGTTTGATTTGTAATTCTCATTTCATTCCACATTGTAGATTCTACCCAACAACAACATTCTACAATGTAGAATATATATACTTTATGGGGTCGCAAATGAAAAATGTAGAAATTACAATCGGAATGACAAACTTATATATACCCTTGCCACTCATGGTGAAGGGTATCAAAAAATCAGCCAAATCGCTCCAGCCGTTCTCACGTGATGACATTACATACATGGACCATTTCATTTTTGTATATATAGATATTACATTAAAATTTTTTTTTTTGGAAATTTTTTTTTTAGTTTTTATTTTTTTTTGTAAAAAAAATGAATGAAAAAAAAAATTTTTTGATGAAAAAAAATTCGGGTTAAAAAATATTTTTCCCGATTTTGACCCATTGTAGCTCCAACTTACTATAGCCTTATCTACATCGTTGCAATGGACTTTGAAATACATATCTATCATTAGATATCCATATTGTCTATATTAATGACTTAGTAATCCAGATATAGATACAAAATAGGTCAAAAATCGAGGTTGTCCCGGTTTTTTGCTCATATCTCTCTTATTTATGGACCGATTTTGCTGATTTTAAATAGCAAACTTCTCGAAAGCATGTCTGACAGAATTATTGAAGATTTGGATCCCGAAGATATCTGGGGTCTTCAGAAAATTGATTTCAACAGACAGACAGACGGACATGGCTTAATCGACTCCGCTATCTATAAGGATCCAGAATATATATACTTTATAGGGTCGGAAATGAAAAATGTAGAAATTACAAACGGAATGACAAACTTATATATACCCTTCTCACGAAGGTGAAGGGTGTAAAAATTCGTTAATTTCGCCAGACCATTGTCTCAGAACGTGTCTCAGGCAACTTGAACAAGAAATTTAGGAAAAAAAATTTACATATTTCGAGAAAAATTAAAATAAAAGCTAATTTTTATTTAAAACTAGCTGACCGGACAGATTTGTGAGAAGCGGTTTGAAAAGGGTAAAAATAGTTAAAAAGAAAAAAAAGTATTATTGAATGATAATTTTTATTCATATAGGACATAGAATAAAATATACATAGAAGCGCTACTGAGAGACAAAGTCAAAAACCTAAGTCTTGCAACACAGAATACATGTAAATCAATGTACATATTTTGAGTTTTTATATAACTCAGATCACAGATCGAGCTCCTTTTCTTGATTAATCGCTTATTGGCCAAGTTATTAGCGATTTTAGATATTTTGAGTTTTTATATAAAAAATTGATTTTTGGTCAGAAATATGAGTGATCACAGATCGAGCTTCTTTTCTTGATTCAAAGCTTATTGCCAAAGTTATTAGCGAATTTAGATATTTTGAGTTTTTATATAAAAAATCGATTTTTGGTTAGAAATATGAGTGATCACAGATCGAGATCCTTTTCTTGATTATACTCTTATTGGCCAAGTTATTATCGACGCTATTGTGAGTTTTTAAATAAGTAATCGAATTTTAGTCTGAAATATGATTGATCACAGACCGATGTATTTAATAAGTGGGCGTATTAGTGGACGTGGACAATTTTTATTTATGTAGAAACTTTTGCGGACTATTGCGAACATTAAAAAAAATTAGTTAAATCGGTCCATGCGTCCTGCAATTTTAGATATATCGAATTTTTTTCAAATTTATAAAAATTTTATTAAACAAATTTCGATCATCGATCGAATTTTTCGATCATCACATTGGGATTCATTGAGATCATAATAGGGAATAAAAATATGAAAAAATTATGTCAATACCTCTTACCCCCATTAACACCAAGTCTAGTTATGTGTTAACTAATAGTTAAACTGACAGCATAACCTGGCTTCGTGTTAATGGGGGTTACAGTTTTTCCGTACCTGCGATATTAATTTTGCGATTTTCGAGAAAAACTAATTTTTTGTCCATATTTTGGCGAATGAGCCCAATTTCCTATCTGATATAAATTTTAAGTAAAACCTTTTCATAATATTATAGCCCTGGTAATTTTAAATATAGTCTGAAAGTTTTAATAAAATCGGATATCGTTAACCCTTAAATCGTAAGGTCAAAGGTCAATTTATTAAAGATAGCGAAAAGTTATATATTTTGGGCCGATTTTATTGAAACTTGAGGAAATAAGCATATTCACCATATATTTATCCGGGGCCGAATTATCGAATTTATAAACTTTTTATTGATTTTATTGTTTAATTTTCGAGTTTTTTGTAACGTACAATTTACATTAATAATATGACAAATGTCATTCTTTTTGTCATTTTATGTTAACTTTTTATGCAATGATTCTTGAAATTTCATAACTATGACGAAACTTTAATGACAAAATTGCATTATAATTATGTAACATTTCATACAGATATTCTAAATATAAAGAAAAATACACTAATACTTTAAAAAAGTTAATATAACAATTATTACATTAATATAATGCAATATTTCATTCGGACAACAAACCAGCAGAGAGAAAATCATAAGTAAAAGAGAAGTAAAATATGGCAAAGAACATTGTTGTAAATAAAATGATTTTTATCATTAATGTAACGTAAATTGTTCATAAATGAACTACAAGAGAGAGAAATAATTTTCAAATAGTAAATATGACGATTTATTTTCGTGAATGAATTTCGGAAGAGTGGTATGATGGGAGCTATGACTAATTATGGACCGATCACCATGAAATTATATCATGTTATTTATGTCTATATGAAAGCTATTGTTTAATTTTATGTGTATACCAATATTTTTAAAAGATTTATGCACGTTAAAGTGATTTTCGGAAATGGGTCTTATATGGGAGCTATGACTAATTATGAACCGATCGCCATGAAATTTGGTTGTGTCATTTATGTCTATATGAAAGTTATTTGTGTTGAATTTTATGTATATACCAACACTTTTAAGAGATTTATACCCGCTAAAGATATTTTCGGAAGTGGGCCTTATATGGGAGCTATGACATTATGGACCGATCACCATGAAATTAGGTCTTGTGATTCGTGTCTGTATTGAAGTTATTTATGTTGAATTTTATGTGTATACCAACATTTTTAGGTGATTTATGCACGTTAAAGTGATTTTCGAATGCGGGTCTTATATTGGAGCCATGACTAATTTTGGACAGATCATAATAAAATTTGGTGTCATGAATTTCGAATATATAAAACTTATTTGGAGCAAAATTTGTATAGTTACCTATATAAATTAAATACTTATGACCGATCAAGTCCAATTTCGGGAGGACATTTGTATGGGGGCTAGGTGAAATATTGAAAATGACCGATTTCTGCCAGTTTCAATAGGATTCGTCCTTAGGCCAAAACAAATATATATGCACCAAATTTTATCCAAATATCTTAAAAATTGCGACCTGTACTCTGCGCACAAGGTTTACATGGACAGCCAGCTAAGCCATACGGGTGGACATCGTTTAATCGACTCAGAAAGTGATTCTAAGTCGATCGGTATACTTTAAGGTGGGTGTTAGACTAATATTTTTGGGCGTTACAAACATCTGCACAAACGCATTATACCCTCCCCACTATGGTGGTGTAGGGTATAATAAGCTGACAGGTGTTTCGTACTTTTTCGAAATTCGAACCTTTTAGGGGAGAAAACGCTTAAAAACTGTATTTTGGTACTTTTTTTGGCAATAAACATAGAAACAAAATTTAAACCGTATTCTTTACTTATACAAAATATGAGTTTGGTACTTTTTGCAAATTCGAACCCTTAAGGGATAAAAATTGTGTTTATTTTTGGTACTTTTTCATAAAATACGTTTTTCTATAATTAGACATACGAATATTTTATTACGAGCTCCCACCACGATACAGAAATTTATTTGAATAAAATTTTACCACCGCAATGGGGATTAAAAAGGTACCAAAAAGGGGATAAAATCGGTAAAATACATTTTATTTGAAATTATTAATCCAATTTTGATAATTTTTTAACATTGGTTCCTGGATTCATACAAAAATTAACTAACAGGTTGTTATTTGGAACTCGAACGCCAAGGTTTATATTGGGACAAATCCGGGTAAACAGTTTGGTACTTTTTTTAAAACATATTTTTTCTTGGGCACATTAACACAGATTTTAATCGTTTGAGACATGTCTGTAGCATAAACAATTTTGGCAAAATGAAATATTTTTAAATTTCAAACTTGAGCGGTTCAAGGAGGAAAAGGGAAATTGGTACTTTTCTCCTAATGGTACTTTTTTAATATTTAAAATTATTTCACTTATCGACATTAAAGTTAGCTGATATATATCTAAGTGAAGTTCGTGTTAGGAATAGGGGATAATAATTAGGAACCAAAATGTGATTACTGAACTATAGGTACTTTTTTATTCCTCTAATGGTACTTTTTGATTTTCTATAACAATGGACTTAGAAACAGGAAATTAAGCATATATGGTCCTAAGTGAGTGAGAATTCTAGGGGCAGACTTTTTGGTACTTTTTCTTTATTCGAACGGTACTTTTTGTAATTTCTTCACCAATGAACCTAGAAACATGAAATAAAGCTTATATGGGAGTGAGTGGGAAACCACAAGTGGGGGCTTTTTGGTATTTTTTATATATTCTAATGGTACTTTTTGAATTTTCTGTATAAATATGAAATTAAGAGTATATGGTCCCAAGTGAGTTAAAATTCAAGGGCATACTTCATGGTACTTTTTCATTATTCTCATGGGTACTTTTTCGAATTTTCTATAATAATGGACCTAGAGTGTCCAAAAAACGAAAGAATTTCAAAACCGCGGTTTCGATCGTTTGAAAAACGATCGGTTTTGGTTTTCTGATAATTTATTAAATATTAAGTGTTATAGAAACAAAATTAGTTGATAATATAGGAAATACTATATAAATTTAAAATTCAAACTTGACGGGTTATGGTCTAGTATTACACAGTACAACACATGATTTTGGGACTCAATTCTGACAATTGCACGTGAAAGTAGCCCCAAAAATAAGAACTTCTGCGTCATTAGTTTTGTCAAGTTGGCTGCCGTAATAAAATAATGGCCATACGAATGTTTCTTGCTCAAGGTTTATTTTTATCACTTTTTCTATATTTTAACATGATTATATCTCGGTATACCGTACGGAATATCTCTTTTGTGGCTGAAGCAATGTTGTAGATATTGAAAAGGAGAAAAAAAAAGCGGAACATACCTACCCGAAAAAAGTGCATCCAGTGCCTTAAAAATCGCAAAAATGCCCATTTTTAAATTTTTTTAACCAATTTTTCACCTTTTTTGCTCAATAACTCGATTACAAATCCAATTATGGACCGATCACCATCAAATTAGGTTGTGTGATTTGTGTCTATATGAAAGTTATTTATCATGAATTTTGTATGTATACCATCATTTTTAAGAGATTTATGCACTTTAAAGTGATTTTCGGAAGCGGGTCTTATATGGGAGCTATGACTAATTATGGACCGATCATAATAAAATTTGGTGACATGAATTTTGTATGTATAAAACTTATTTGGAGCGAAATTTGTGTAGATACATATATAAATTTAACATTTATGACCAATAAAGTGTAATTTCGGGAGGACATTTGTATGGGGGGTAGGTGAAATAATGGTCCGATTTCAGCCAATTTCAATAGACTTCGTCCTTGGGCTGAACAAATTATACGTACTAAATTTTATTATGATCGGTCCATAATTAGTCGTAGCTCCTATATAAGACCCGCTTCCGAAAATCACTTTAAAGTGCATAAATCTCTTAAAAATGATGGTATACATACAAAATTCATGATAAATAACTTTCATATAGACACAAATCACACAACCTAATTTGATGGTGATCGGTCCATAATTGGATTTGTAATCCAGTTATTGAGCAAAAAAGGTGAAAAATTGGTAAAAAAAATTTAAAAATGGGAATTTTTGCGATTTTTAAGGCACTGGATGCACTTTTTTCGGGTAGGTATGTTCCGCTTTTTTTTCTCCTTTTCAATATCTACAACATTGCTTCAGCCACAAAAGAGATATTGCGTACGGTATACCGAGATATAACCGTGTTAAAATATAGAAAGAGTGATAAAAATCCACCTTGAGCAAAAAAAATTCGAATAGCCATTAAATTATTACGGCAGCCAACTTGACAAAACTAATGATGCAGAAGTTCTTATTTTTGGGGCTACTTTCACGTGCAATTGTCAGAATTGAGTCCCAAAGCAATGAACTGAAAAATGTTGTACTGTGTTATATACGTGCATGTATATGTATATAATATTAAAGCCTTCTATGCCGACAATTTTTCAGAAGATTTTAGTTTCTTAGGGAAGTGTGATATCTAAAATATTAAATCAGTATTATCTGTGCCAGCAAGGCTATTGATAACAAATCTATGATGAGTTAGAGAGTTCATTTAAAACCACAAAATTATTCGGGTATGCATTTAAGTGCTTATACAGCTTGTACTTAAAATCAAATTTACTTAGTTCAATTTAAATTTTTTAATCAATCGCTTAAATGTTAAAGTGTTATTCGACAAAAAATAAGAAGAAAAAGCTTAAATTTGATTTTTTTATATTTTCTCAACATTTAAACATATATGAACTATTATATATTGGTAAAAATTCTTAATAATATCTTTTTAGAAAATATGCAAAATCGATGTTATTAAATATATGCATTTTTGTTTCTGAAACATCAAGATTAAGTACATATGTATTCCAATATGCCTTGACACACACACTATTTTTTTGGAAGGCAAAATGGTTTATCTACAATGTATTTGCGAGAATTTCGTAGAAATATTATAAGTTAACATAGTGTGCATATAGTAGGGTATTCAATTAATCGGGTTTCTGGTTTAATCGGTTAACCGAGCAAATAATTAATCGGGGTTTATATTTATTCGGTTAATAATCGCTTAATTTAAAATTATTCGATTAACCGAATAATATCTATTTTAATTTTAAATTGAAGATACAACCACGAATTTTGTGTACAAAAACATAAAAAACAAACAAAACATAACAATTCAACCAAATAATAGCAAATATGGTATTTGAGATCCTTTTTGTATACACATTTGAGTTTTTTTAGGATTTTAGTGAGCGAAAACTCTTTCGCTGATTGTAGATGTTGGAGAAATCGAAAGCATGATGAAGAATATTCAATATCTCAGTTTTTTTTAGTTTTTTCTAAGCATATCATTGGTGTCCTTTTTGGATTGTTTTAGATATTGAATACTTTTGATAGTTTCGTTAAGTTATGTACATGTAAATGCAAACAAAGTTTTAAATACATACATGTAAATTAAATATGTCAGTTGTTATTCTCACTAAACATTTTTCTTGGATGTTGGAAAAAATATATAATTTTAATTTGTAATTGAATTGGAAAAATAAATACAAAAAAATATGTTAAAGTGCAAAAAAAAAAGGAATTTCGGTTAATCGGTTAATGAAAATCGGCAATTTTAAATTATTCGAACAGTTAACCGTCCAAAATTAATCGGTTAACCGATTAACGGTTAATCGATTGAATACCCTAGCATATAGTACGTAAATTGTCATCAAATTTCATTTGTGAATATTTTAAATACAAATCAGTTGTGCTAAAAAATCGTATCGCTTTTATTAAATAAAATACGGAGATTTTAAAGAAGAATGAAGAAGATAGTAGAAATAATGATTCCTTATGTGCAATTGCTATTAACTATTCATCGTGAAATGAGGCTGATCGTAATATTATAATGGGTTTGTCATTTTACGTTTTTATTTCGTAATAATAGGAATAGTTATTTACCGTAGATTCAGACGAGGATCAATTAAAATCCAACCATTTGATTCCGAATACTTCAAAAACTTCAAAGATAAAAATATTATACGCTTTTCAGTATTTGTCCTGGCGACGAACTAAGAATGACCCAACTGTTTTAAAGCTAAAATCACTTTTATATTTACCGAATGTAAAATACAAAGTCAGTTTTAATGATGAGTACAAAGATCTTCCAATACGAATGCAAAAATACCCAGGTATAATAGATTTTTTTTAGCAGCAGTTTCACCGTTTTCTTCGATTAAAATAATATCAAACATATGTTCAACCGAGATATTTTGCTTTGGAGAAACACATAACGGTCGCTCAAGACCGAAAAGTTCTTTGTATTGTAAAATAGTGTGCATATCCAATAAATTTACTGCAGCCTTTTCTAATGGTGATAATATAAACTGTTTCAAATTTCCACTACCTGTTGCATGACTTTCGGCCTTGTGCGCCAGTTTTTATACCCTTCACCATGAGTGGCAAGGGTATATATGTTTGTCATTCCGTTTGTAATTTCCACATTTTTCATTTGCGACCCCATAAAGTATATATATTCTGGATCGTTATAGATAGCGGAATCGATATAGCCATGTCCGTCTGTGTGTTGAAATCAACTTTCCGAAGCCCCCAAATAACTTACATACACGATTCATACATCAATATCTCCGAAATTCTTCCGGCTCGGTCGCTATTTAAAATCGAGAAAATTGGTCCACAAATGGCTGAGATATAAGGAAAAAACTAGGACAACCTCGATTTTTGACCTATATCTGGATTACTAAGTCATTAAAATAGACAATATGGATATCTAATGATAGATTAGTTTCAATATTCAGATTTCAAAGACCTTTGCAACGACGTATATAAGACCATAGTAAGTTGGACATACAATGGGTCAAAATCGGAAAAAAAATATTTTTTAACCCGAATTTTTTTTTTGTCATAAATTCTTTTTCCAAAAAAATTAATTAAAGAAGTTTAAAAAAAAAAATTTTGAAAAAACTTTTTTTAAAAAAAATTAAAGAACAATTTGGAAAAAAAAATTTAGGTCGTCTGCGATTTCATTCCACTCTTATTTTATTTAAACCTTTATTAATGCATCTAGCCAAATACGTTTTCTTTTCCATTATTTTAACTAACTTAAAATATTGTGCTTGCGTCGTAATTTTTAATCTAAAACGTTTGAAAATCATCTGAAAAAAATTTTATGTAAAATTTATTACTTGTTTCCAGTGTTGCCGTTTTGGTTATTTATAACCAAAATTGGTTATTTTTTTTCCGGATGTGTAGATGTGTATTTATTTTTCATTTTGGTTACTTTTTTCAAAACATTTTGTTATAGATTTTTCAATATTTAATATACGATCCTAAGGGCACTGCTACACGTTCAATATATATTGTGATATTTGGATCGCGATCCATTGTAATGGATCACGCAAACCAATGTCGAAAAAAAATTTTCGACATTGGTTTGTGTTAATATCCTTGTTGTAGGTGTATAATTTTACATGAAAGTTTTCATAAACAAATTATGTATATCTATCGTGATTGGCAATTGAAGCCAAAAGATTTGAGAAAGAGTAATTGTTTTAAACGATATTTATGATTTTTGTGATTTAGGGATGTAAGTAAATAAGTTCCCAATATTGGTTTCATTTCAATAAACCACGTGGTCGGCTAATGTGGTATAGCAGCGTAAGATTTGAAGAACGCTATCTGAGCTATTTAAAACAACAAATGGACATTTTTTCGCATCAGTCATTCAATGTCTCCTACGAAGCGAAGAATGTATCGAGGAGCTTCTGGTAAGCTTGGTCAGCCGCCAACTTTAACCGAACCCATTGAAGATGATTTAAATAAAATGCATCTCATTTACAAATTAAAATACTATGCATTACCCGCCAATTTTTTCAATGGCTTGTTTATGGGCTTTTTCTCTTTTTCCCAAATTTCTCTAAAACTTGAACTTAAAACACTTTTTTACTTTCATGGATGTAAACCTAACACTTGTAGTAGAACACCAGCTGAGAACTGTTCCAACAGAATTAAGATTTTAAAAATTATAGTCAAATAAAAAATAGGTATACCACATTACCCGAATTTACTCTATTAGTATATCGTGTCAGCAAATAAAAACTGTCAAATTAAAGTTAATCAGTCTAAAGGTATTTACGTATGTAGTATGTCTTTATGTCCGACTCATATTGGCACAGCCATATGAGTCGTTGGCTGTGCCAAGTGTCAAGCATATTAATATCATATTTTTTTAGTATTTTATACTTATGTATGTATCTATAACTACAAATTTATTTATTATTATTTATGTATTACATTTGAATATAATTTAATTTAAACACGTTTCATCTACAATTGCGCTTAAAGTTCAATATAGTTCAATTTTAAACTCAAAAAATATGAGTATGAATGACTAGTTATTTAAAAATATTAATAACAATTCTATGCACACTAATCGGAAGTCAATTTAAATTTTTGGTGGGTCATTAAATGGTTCAACAGACTATGTTTTTTTTTATTTCGTTCCAAATCGCACATTGTATTTTATAGAATTGTTAAACAAAAAACGTAAACTAATACATTTCAATGACCATCGACTTGAAATACTCGTGCAATATTTATATTTCGTAATCTTAATTTTTTTTATAAAACTGAAACGTCATAATTATTAGTGCTTTTATTAATAAATTTTAAATCTGCGCAGACAAAAAAAAAATTTAATACTTATACTTTATGAAACGAGTTTAAAAAAAAATTGACAGAAAGAATCATACATATAATTTCCATATTATTTTGTATGAATATTTTAGTTCCATATCGAAAATCAAAATAAATATGTAAGAATAAAAAAAGTATTGTTAATATTTTATTTTAGCAAAATTTTATTATGTGAATTAATTATTAACAATATCTTTAAAGAGTCATTAATAAACGTTTAATAATAACTTGAGTAACAGATGATAAAATCTTAATTGCGACCCATAATTTTTAAGGGTTTTATTTTTAGCCTAAACAATACTAAATATTCGCATACTTTGGAGAAATAAGTCATATTAAATAAAAAAAAACACTTACATTTGGAGAGGCTTATGCCCCAGGCTGGTTGCTGCTGCGTCATATTTAAAGTTGCAATTTGTTTCTTATTGTTCTCTAAATACTGTTTTTTGTTTGTTTTGTTTTAGTGATTGTAGTTACACAATATTTATTATTTTCGTGGAAATTAATGAGTTTTCGATACAAAAAATTTCCTGTTTAAATTTATTTGTCACACTTCCGCTTTTATTTGTTGAATTTTTTACACTTGCTTTGCGGTTTATTTTGCATTAATTTTTGTTTTTATTGAAATTTCTTTCTGGCTGGTCTTTTATATCCGTATTAACATACTTAACTCTTGAAATTAGCACACATTTCACTAAAAAGTCGTAAAAGTTCTTACAGCTGATCTATTTTCCTAGATCTGTGAGCGCACTTTTTAAAATTGTCGTTGCTATTACAAATTAGTTTTTTCTCGTTGTTGTGTTTTTTTATTTTATTTTTTTTATTATTTTGAAAAAACACGTTCGCGCCTTACGAACGTTAAATTTCAAATGAGAAGAGATTATTAAATGTCTTAGTTTATATACGAAGATAAGCTGTTATTGTTAATTTTTGTTTCATTTAACGACAGTCGTCTGATTGTAGAGTACAAACCTTCGTTTGGTTGTAGTGGTGGCAGTAGTTTATGTTTTTTGTACACTTAATCCTCGGTGTTCAGATTTAATATTGCTTGTATGTTTCGGAAGGTAATTAAGTTTTTGTTCTAACTTTAGACATAAAGTAAGTAGATTGGATCACAATTGATTTTTTTTTAATTGTATATAAAAATTAAACATTTGTGTGAAAAATCAATGATTTGTTTGAAATTAAATACAAACTGATCTAGGAAATACATATGTATGTATCCCACTAATTCTAACCAATATGAACAAAATATTTTAAAATTACGCAATTAAGAAACCAATACACAAAATTTCCCGAATTTTCGTTTTCCCAACTTTGTACTTGCATACAAACCCCAAATTAATTGAAAAAAGGGTGAACTTAAATGAAATAATTTGTATAAAATTGTAAAATATATTTGAAGTTAAATTAAATCATTCAATAAATGTTTCAAGCTATTCTGAAATGGATTTGAAATAAAGAAAACTTGAATGAGGAAATGATTCTATAAATATTAATAAAATCCATAAAATTTTAGACACAAAAAAAGAAGAGATATCACATTTTATTTCTCATTTAAAATTGATTTTTTTTACTTTAGTGAAGTTTCAGTAATATTAAAAAATATCAAATTGAAATTCAGAAATCAATGGGTTTTTCTTAATATAAAATTGCATTTCTTAGTTTGAATTTGTATTTCCTCAATATTAATTTTGATTTCTCAATTTAAATCAGCTTTTTCTCAATATTAACATGCTTTTTAGTATTACAATTTCCATTTCCTCAATATTAAATTAGATTTATCATCTTCAATTGGTTTTTTCTCAATATAATTTTTTTTTGGGTTTCTCAGTTTCAACTTGAAATGGTAAGTTTATAAAAATCAAGTAAAAAGTTAAAAAATTATTCAAAAAAAGCTCTACAAGCTCATTAACGTTAAGACAAATTTGATATAATACACATCCCATATCATTCTCAGTGTGCATACATGATCGATTCTTTGTTTTGATTGATAAAAAAGTGTATTAATAGCTTTAACGTCGAAAACGTTTCACATTTCAATATACCGTTGATTTATAGGAAGAAATTATTAAAAATTTAAAATTATTTAATTCTTATTTTCGTAATATAAATTTGCATTTCTCATTTTCAATTGGACTCAAACATTATTTGAAACTGATTGATTTTTTTTAATTTAGCTTAATAGCAACTAGTTATTTTTAACAGGGGATATTTTATGAAAACAATCCAAATGTTTCATTTACATACATATCTAAAACTTCTTAATTTCCCGTCAAGGAAGACTTCAATGTTTTCAATTACATACACTGAGGCAAAAATGTCGTTGCAAAATCGACAACGGTTGGTGTCATTTTGACACCATACGGTGTCACTTTTTTTCGACACCGTACGTTTACAATTTGTAAACAAACGGGTACGAATCGACAACTTAATGTTGTTAAATTATTCGCCGACGCATCTCTACATGAGTTGCTGACAAGTTATTGTCAAAGTGTTGCGGCGAAACTTTTTGCTATGCTCTGTTTTATATGTAAGTGAGTTTTAATTTTATTTACATTAAACAAGTGAAAATATTTAAAAACGAAAATATAAAGAAAGTGTAATTTTGTTTAATAGTGAATTTGTGTTGATGCAGATGAAGATCCAGGCAGTGCAAGAAATGAGAAGATCACCGAATCCTGTGACGACATACAACTCCAAAAATTCCTGGAAACAATAAACATGCCTTCAGATTTTGTACATATAAAAGGAAAGTAGAGCTATATATATTAGAGTTCATTTGTGACCAGGTCACTTCATTTGTTTTTCGGGTATCATCATTTTTCTGAAGGTTTTTGCGTAGTTAAAAATAATGGCGTCCTTTTTTTGGAAAATTTTCACTCCTTGTGGTGGTTCAACGCATCTAAAGACGTGGATTTTGAGCACATTTTTCTGTAGAACAAAAACGGTTGAATATATTGCAAATCTGATTTCACCAATGGATTCTGCATCAAAAATTAATACAATTAAATAGTAAAGTTTAGAACCAAAAATATTTGTATTTAATGTTGGGTTTTCCTACTCGCAAACATGCAACTGAAAACTGTTCATGTGAAAAACATGGATTTTCTAGACTTAGTCCGCAAACTTGCTGACCTTGAGCTTTATCTATTGACATTGCAAATGCTAAGCAAATAGGAAACTGCAATCGATTAAAATCAATGGCATTTCTGAAGTTATAATCGGAATACGTGCAGCAATACATCTGTCCCTTTATACTTCCCAGTTATACAGCTTGCCCCTATTAGATTGTACATTAATTACCTTACTGTAAAGGTAGGATCACACGATTGCCGCAATACAATGGGAGGTGCCACGCCCACTGTGACTACTACTCCCATTTTGCCTCAAATATTTATACAAACGGTAGGACTATAGGTATTATAGTTTCCTAAATATTTGATTTTTAAAATTAACTTTGTATGGGAGGTACCACGCCCACTTAAAATTTCAAAACAAAAAGTAGCCTATAGCTCCTTCCAGACATACAGTAATATACTGTAAAAATCGTGTCAGTCGTTTAGCCGTCTATAGATTCTAAACTAATAATAAACATACATACAGTTAATCACAAAAATAAGTATACAGGATTTGCATCAAACAATTTATTATAATATTTTATTAAAATATATAAACTAGTTTTTATGTAGGGATAAAAAATAACGAATTTTTTTTTTATTATTATTATGCAGTTGGCTGCACTTGTCACAAAAGTAAGTATTTTAAAAGTGTTCGGTAAAATTAAGCAAAATTAGCTCGTTATTTTTATTTTTTTGTACTTTTAATTTAAATTTAGAAGTAATAATACAATTTCAAAAAAAAAACATATTTCTTAACAAAAATAATAGCGAATTCTACTCAATGGCGCCACGTGGTAAAGAGCTTTCAAAATATTTGAAAGATTTAATTATAAAATACTTCAAAGAAAGTAAAACTGTTCGGGGAATTGCAGAAATTGTGAAGAAAAGCCCTGCGACGATACAAAAAGTCATTGAGAAGTTAGTCATACTGATAATAAGCGTAACATATGTTTACAGCGCTAGAATGCCGTACAATTGTACGTAAAATAAAAAAAAATCCCAAATTAAGTGCCCCAAAAATTCTGTCGGAAATGTCCAAAGATACCGGAAAGACATGTAGTTCTCAGACCATCCGTCGAGTGCTCCATAATGCAGGTTATCACGGCCGAAGTATTAGAAAAAAACCGTATGTTAATAAGACTAATCACCAAAAACGCCTAAAATTTGCCAAGGTGCATGAAAACTGTAGCGATAGCTGTTGGAATACTGTAATTTTTTCAGACAAATGTAAATTTAACATCCATGGATCAGATGGGCGTGAAAAAGTTTGGAGAAAACCAAATACAGGACTGAATCCAAACAACATGTCTGGTACAGTCTCGGAGGGTCATATATCTTCCAACAAGATAATGACCCAAAACATACGGCGTTAATTGTGAAGAATTGGCTTCAAAATAATGTCCAAAACCAATTAAAAACACCACCCCAATCACCCGACATAAAGGAATTACAGAAACCTAACTCTCTGTGGTTTCTGTAATTCTGTAATGATGCTCTCCGCATCACATCAGCGTACCGTACAGTATCCACAAGTGCGGCTTTTGTGCTTGCAGGTCTACCTCCCATAGACCTATTAATACTGGAATGCATGGAAATTGTGTGAAGAATTTAGAAATAAGATAATGAAGGAAAGGTGCTCAGCAGTTCTGAACCTCCTTACATAGAATGTAAGTAGGACGTAGGAATGATACTGAAATTAAACTACCCGCCCTGATGAAATGCTGACGTAGTCCCAGGGTGGAGTTGGTGGAGTTATCGTAGGGCCACTAGTTGATAGCGTGCTATCACTACGTCTAAAAAGGAGATCCTTTGTTGACAATGTTCAGGTCCAAACAAATGTAGAGAAATTTCTTCTTGATATTAGAGATATGGAAGAAACTACCGATGAAGGGGAAGTAATAAATGCCATTATTCAGGCCTCCAGTGAAGCAGATAGTACCAAAATCAAAGTACTAAACAGACACTAGTAGAAGTACCCGTAAACGTTGCTGCTACTATACTAGGGAGAAGTAAAATTAAGATCGGACTAGTATTATGTCGAGTAAGAAGAAAAACATTTGTCAAACGGTGTTTCAGGTGCTTAGAGCAAGGAGACCTTGCCCGGACTTGCCAAGGAAGAGATCGTAGCCAAACTTGTATGAGATGCGGTCTAGATGGACATAAGGCAAATACATGTAAGAACGAACCAAGGTGAGTAATCAGTCTAGAAGCTGGTCGACAAGATATAAACCACTATGGTACTGGCAATCTGTGCAATTATAAAAATGAGAGTTAAGATAATCCAGATAAATCTGGAAGCCCGAGCAAAACAGTAAGTCGTTTGAATGGCTCTCAAGAAGAACAGATAAAAGAGGAATAGCAGTAAGTGAAATGATTGCATCTCTGGGTCTGGTTGTTCTGAACAGGGGCAGGTCCCCAACTTTCAGGAGAAGAGACTCTAGTTCAATTATAGACATAACATTTGCCTCACCATCTATAGCAAACAAGACACTACAATGGGAAGTTCTAGAAGAAGAAACACTGAGCGATCACCAATATATCCAGATGGAAATGGATCTATCATTCACTAATGTCACTGCGAATCCGACTCGAACTAAATGGAATACACGAAAGATAGATAAGGAAAACAGCGTTGAAAATCTAATGGAAATCAAATCCCGAACACAGACTTATCGACATCCTCACAGAGATATGTAAAGCTGGAATGAAGAGAAATACAATAATCAAGAAATTGCATGTTTCAGAAGAGAATGTCACAAGGCAAAACGAGTAGCTACACGAAGGAAAGTTGATCCAGTAACAATGGAATTTTATAGAAGAGCTAGAAAAAATCTTAGAGTTGCCAGGTATAACAGATCCAAGTTGGGCATACACTATAGTGAGCATACTTTTCCCCCAAACGGAAAGAACCAGTAGTAACTTATCTACATTACAATGCGCAAATAACTATGATCTTCTACATGCCGAAATCTAAAGAAATGGAAAGCACCAAGACCAGATGGGATCCCAAATGAAATCATCGCCGGATATATTACGGATACATTTAACATTTGCCTCAAAGAAGGAGTTTTTCCAAAACTTTGGAAAAAACAATACCTTACTAATAATAATACTTAATAATACTCCATCTTCTTACAGACCCCTATGCCTTTTGGACACTTGTGGAAAGTTTTTGGAGAAATTGATATTAAATAGACTGGTGATAGAAATAAATGGAAAAGGAGGTTTCTCACATATGCAGTGTGGATTCGTGAAAGGTAAATCGACTATAGGAGCCATGCGTGAGGTGGTAAATACTGCAAAGGAAGTTTTTGAGCAAATGCGATGTTGCTCCATCGTCACTCTGGACATCAAGAATGCATTCAACTCTGCGAACTGAAATGTAATTCGACAAACAATGCGAAAGCGAAACTTCTTAGGCTATTTGGTAAAAATGGTTGATAATTACCTAGAAGATAGAATCCTTGAATATGATACTGAAGATGGAGTAAAAAGCTACGAAGTGACAGCTGTCGTCTGCCAAGGTTCCATACTGGGTCCTTTCCTATGGAATCTAATGTACGGCGGATTGTTAAAACTAAATCTACCAAATGGATCAAGACTAGTTGGATATGCAGACGACGTAGCCCTAGTGGTAGATTAACCTTCTGCACCCTTGATCGAAATAGTAACAAACGACTGCCTAGGAAGAGTCAATATGTGGTTAAGAACAAAAAATTTAACACTTGCTGCGAACAAAACTGAGGCGATTCTTGTTACCAAACGAACATCGTTTGAATGCCCGAAATTGAGAGTGGATGGATATCCAATTACTATGAGTAGGACTTTGAAATACCTAGGTGTAATCCTAGACAGCAGACTATCTTTTGAGCCACATATAAGAATGGTATCTGAGAGAGCCTTTGGAACTGCATCAAAGCTATCAAGAATAATGCCAAATATTAAAGGCCCATGACAAACTACCATGCTTCTGTTGTTGATTATTTTAACCGATATTTTACTACGATCAGTTTGCTTTAGTGACTCGTAGTTAAATATTTAGTATGAGTAGTACGTACTACGTACACTTGTACATGTTACTAATACATGTTGTTGTTTTTTTTTTGGAATAATTTTGTATATACCTATTCCTAAAACAAACAAAACAAAAACAGCAAAATACGCACAATCATAGCCAGGTCTTTATATAAGTCTAAAACGAGGTAAGAATCTCATCATTTTTATACGATTTAGTTGATTTATAAAAGAAAATACGTACATATGATTCGACTAACGATCATTCGATTAATCGAATATTTTCTTACGAATAATTATTCGAACAATTTAAAAATGGCCATTTTCGAATAACGAATAATTCGAACAATTTTATGTAGAATAATCGAATAAAACGAATAAATGACATACATACATATTTCAATTTATTAAATTGCTTAAAATTTTTCATAATTTCAAATGTAAATAAGTAATAATGACTCACAAAAATTGTATTATTTCTGAAATTCGACAAACAACTAAAGACAAAGGGACCTTCGATCACTGTAGATGAGTGTTCCGATAGCTGCTTCTATAAATATATAAATGTTACTGCAAGAAGTTACAATTCTAAAAACAAATCTTTCAAAATTTTTAACTTATAAGTTAAAAGTCCTATAGGACTTGAACCAATGAAAATAAAAGGTACGGAATAAAATATTTGTTATTTAGCTGGCGAAATATTATATTTTAATATATATACAATTAATAATCAAAATTTTAACTTAGATTAAAGTGGAGTTGAATGTGATGGAGAATGTGATTTTGAAACGGTCATCGAAAGTGATATTGAGGATGACATTTATAATGATTACATTGAAATAAATGAAGGCCATGATCTTAAACTATCTATATATAAGTGATGTTATTAACCGCGTACGTAAGTGTTGCAAAATATTTAATAAATCGAATGATAAACACAAATATTGCAAACTAACGTTTTGTTACAAGAAAAGCATGGAGTTCGTCTTATACATGATTTTGAACATCGTTGAACATCTTTGTCTAACATGGTAATAAACTTTTTACGTATTTGTAAATAAGTCAATCCTGACTTCAAATTAGCCACGTTCACTGACAATGATATCAAACTTTGGACAGATTCCCTTTATTGTGTAATTCCCCAAGACCACTTTATTAAGCAAAGATTCGGTAACGATGATAGAGCAATTTGTTATAAATAATTTAGAAATAGTGAATAATTAATTTACTAAAGAAATAGTTACTCAAATAGTTACTCAATTTAAAACCCGAATTAATGAACGACATAAAAAAGTTCTTAATACGTTTATATTGTATTTGAATTCAGGATCCACTAGCTAAAATTTTTTAAAGCATAGCTCCAACACGGAAACTAAAGGGTTTGCTAGTCAATTGTTTTGTAGATTGTTCGGGAGTTAATCTGATCAGAATATTTCTTTTGAAAATTTAATGATGTTTTCGAATGTTGTTAACATTATCAATACTTAAATTGTTAACTTTAACGTTATTTTTGGTTTTTCTTTAACAATAAAATATTAAAAAACCGACATCAAAACTTCATTCTTTACTTTTTAAAAAAAAAATAAATTATTCGAATAATTCGATTAATTTTAAACTTATTCGAATTATTCGTTTTATTCGAAGAAGAGAAAAATCAAATAATTCGAATACCCTAATATGTACATATAAACTAAAACAAACAAAAACGCGTTTTAACGATTTTTAAAGAGGAAATATGTTTTTCTGTGTTAACTAAACCAAAAATGGCAGTTGTAAATTACATACATACATATTTATAATTATAATTTTTTGTTTTGGGGAATTTATAATCTACATATCGTCACCTTAAATACAAACGGACGTAACTACACAAAACTTTGAAATTAATTTTTTGATTGATTATTGTTCGCTTTATCGAACTACATGTTCAAACGGACGTAACTACAAGTGCATGTATTTCTTAATGGAAAAATGTGTAACTACCCAGCAGTTAAGCAAGTAGTCAGTGTCTCTATGTAATCTGGAGTGTAGTCACTTTAAACGTTTTGTGAGTAATTCGTACAAAGCGGTTTTATACAAATTGTGTTGATATAATTCTCATACAGTTTATTTTTATTTTTGCTTAAGTATCTGGTATCCCATTTAACATATCATGAAGTCAATAGTCACTTTAGTGTCTCTAAGTAACCTATGTTGAAGTCACTTCAAACTTTTTTTTGTACTGCACTTTATTTTACCCATCAGAAGCGTTGACTACTTTCGATCAGCTATCAGATAGTCACATTGTAATCAAACGGGTCAATTGACACCCTGCTTAGGACATACACTTGTAACAATGCGACATTTGTTAAAATCAATTCAACTCAAGCTACCACTCATAACAACAGCAACATCAATAGTTATAGCATGTACAACATGGTTTTCGCGGCGTGATGTCATGGTACAACATGATGTGCGCGTCGACACAACATAACAAAGCATCAAATTTTGAAGTAAGATATTTTTCTACAAAATGTTGTTTCCTATATTTGTTTCCAACGTTAAAACAAATAATTTATAAAACCTTTATAAAATAGTCCATTGTATTGATTTACTTAATGTAAGCAAAAAATGTATTATATCCATGTACTTTTGTGGCAGTTATGAAGAAATTTATATACAGGTGTTGAAAATACCGATGTTTGCACTTTTCTGAGCTCCTTTTTGAGTTTCATGGTCTTATTTTTCTCGATTTTTATTTTAAACTAGCTAAAACCCGGTGTGCTTCGCTACCCGTATAGTAATGATTTACAATATATTTAGTTTATCTAAAATTTATTTCATATTTTCTAACCTTAATGTGAATTGTAATCAAATAGAAAAGTTTAGAACCTAAAATATTTGTATTTATTTATTGTTCCAATGCACGGTGGTCAATTCCGGCCAAAATTCCATAACTTCTTTATTTCTTCATAAAAATTTTTGAAATTTGGTATTTGTGTTAAGAATAACATAACCGATCGATCGATAAATATTTCGATGTTTAAATACAGGGTTTGCCCCAAAGAGCATGGACGTTCTAAAAGTATCAAACAAATTGTGGCAAAGTGGCTGAAGTTTAGTCCAAAAATAAAGAATAAAGAATGTGATCGAAAAAAAATTGGTCATTCAAATTGCGGATTACATATACAGGGTTTTGCAAACAATCATGACGTTTTAAAAGTATCGAAAAAAATTAGGTTATTCATGTAAATGCCTGAAATTTAGTCCGAAAATGAAGAATAGCATAAGTGATTAAAAAAATGGTCGTACAAATTTCGGAATACATATACAGGGTTTGGCCAAACAATCATGGACGTTTTGAAATGATCGGAAAAATAAGGTTATTCATGTAAATGTCGGAAATTTGGTGTACATTTAAGAACAACACACTTGATCCATCGCAAAAAATATTAGAAATTGCATACAGGAGTTGGCCAAATGAACATTGACGTTATAAAAGTATCGAAAAATTTTTGTAAATGGATTCAATTAGTTTTATAATTAAAAATAACATAAATGATCCATTGAAAAAATTTCGACATACAAATACATGGTTTGGCCAAATCAACATAGACGTAAATAACTCTCAAACTTACATAATTTTTGAAATTGACCAAAAAAATGTGTAAAATATGAAGGAACTGAAATCGATCTGATTATTGGAATGGCAGATAATTGCAGCTGAAATTTATAGTACTTACTCTTGATACTTTACAGTATTGGATGCAATTTACACTTAACCTCTAATAGCCCCTTTTAATTTGTTCTGGCCTTTCAAACTTTTTTTAATTTAGTTTCTACAGATTAAAAACTAGTTTCTAATCATTTCACATAATTTTTCATCACATCTATGGAAGGTGCCACGCCCACTATTGCTATTTTGCCCATTTTTAGCCTAAATAAGTAGTTCATACAAAATTTGAACGCTTTACATACTACAATTATACAGATAGATATGAATTTTAGTATTTAGATTGTTTGGGAGGTGCCACTCCCACTATTTTATTCCGCCCATTCTTGTACTAAATATTAATATTGATGGTGGAATAACCGTACAAAATGTATGGATTCTATCTGTTTTTGTATCCCATATATTAGATTTTTTTTAAATAATCATCATATGTGAGATGCCACGCCCAAAGTGGCTACTACTCCCATTTTGCCTCAAATATTTATACAAACGGTGGAATTGCTCAAGCAATTCCACCTAAATATTTGATTTTTAAAATTAACTTTGTATGGGAGGTACCACGCCCACTTAAAATTTCAAAACAAAAAGTAGCCTATAGCTCCTTCCAGACATACAGTAATATACTGTAAAAATTTCAAGAAAATCGGTTCAGCCGTTTAGCCGTCTATAAATCCTAAACTAATAATAATAAACATACATACATACTAGGGTAATCGAATTATTCGATTTTTCTCTTGTTCGAATAAAACGAATAATTCGAATAAGAGATTTTAACTTGTTCGAAACTAAAGGAAAACTCAATTGACTAGCAAACCCTTTAGTTTCCGTTTTGGAGCTATGCTTTAATAAATTTGAGCTGGTTGGACATGATCCTGAATTCAAATGCAATATAAACGTATTAAGAACATTTTGTCGTTCATTAATTCGGGTTTTAAATTGAGTAACTAATTCTTTAGTAAAGTAATTATTCACTATTTCTAAATTATTTATAACAAATTGTATTATACATCAAGCTCTATCAACGTTGCCGAATCATTGCTTAATAAAGTGGTCTTGGGGAATTACACAATAAAGGGAATCTGTCCGAAGTTCGATATCATTGTCAGTGAACGTGGCTAATTTGAAGTCAGGCAGTGCATGATTGACGCATTTACAAATACGCAAAAAGTTTATTACCATGTATAAGACGAACTCCATGCTTTTCTTGCAACAAAACGTTAGTTTGCAATATTTGTGTTTATCATTCGATTTATTAAATATTTTGCAACACTTTCGTACGCGGTTAATAACATCACTTATATACACATCACTTATATTAATCTATATCAATGTAATAATTATAAATGTCATCCTCAATATCACTTTCGATGACCGTTTTAAAATCACATTCTCCATCACATTCAACTCCACTTTAATCTAAGTTAAAATTTTGATTATTAATTGCGATTCTTCTAATATTTCGCCAGCTAAATAACAAATATTTCATTTGTTCAAGTCCTAAGTTAAAAATTTTGAAAGATTTGTTTTTAGAATTGGAACACTCATCTACAGTGATCGAAAGTGCCTTTGTCTTTGCTTATTTGTCGAATTTCAGAAACAATACCATTTTTGTGTGTCATTATTACTTATTTAACACATTGACTGCCAAGGCACTTTCAGTAAATAAGTTGCTGGGGGCCACAGCATTTTCTTTGCGTAATCTCTTCGAAAACGTCAATATTGGAATTTAGGCTACTGTCAGTAATATTTATTGCTTAGAAACATATATTTTTTTTATAAATAAGAGGGTCTTACGAAATGGCGAAAAGAATTTTTTTTACGGGATACTGAGTTAGAAAAAAATACTCAGTACAAGTTCAGAAAGTGATGAAGAAAGTTAAGATTACAGTTTTGATGAGAAACTTTCAGAAAACATCGAAAAAATTCTTAAAATCCAGCACTATTGTCTGACATGGCTAGAGAGAATAAAAGTCGTGTCGGACATATGTGTCCGACGTGGCGTAAACCGCATAGTGCAGTGTCACACATATGTGTCCGACGTGGCAGTCAATGTGTTAAATTTGGATTATTCGATTATTCTACATAAAATTGTTCGAATTATTCGTTATTCGAAAATGAAAGAAATTATTCGATTAATCGAACGATCATTAGTCGAATGAATACCCTAATACATACAGACACGCATTCACTTTTATATACATATATAGATAATCTACAAAAACTCTTCTATTTAAAAAGGTCCAAAAACTCTCAAATTATTTTTAATTTAAAAAAATATGGACATTTTTTCAGTTTAGAAAATCTGGAATTTCAAGGGTGTTGGAAACACCATAATCATCTGGTCGTGACAGTTGGATGATGGAACTGTTAAGAAGAACTTTATTTTTACAAAAATAATCTCTGATGTTTCTTTTTATTAAATGATTAATTTTGTGTACACATTTCATAATATATTAATTAGAATTGGTGGTCAAATCAAATTCCAAAAAAGTCAAAACTCCTAATTTACATCTGATTGATTAAGATTCATATATATTTTTTAGAAAAATGGTTATGTTCTACTTTGCACACCTTATCAATAATAGGTTTATTTACTTCCAAAAAAATTCCACTTCCCTGCCTTTCTCTGCCACTTGATGTAAAATATAACAAATTGTTCCCGATGATAATTGATAAAATATGGAAAAAAATTACAAATGTTTTTCCAAGGTAGTTCTTTTTAGTTAACATTTTGAGATAACTAAAAGCCAAATTTTAAAATGGGGTTTTAAAGTATTAAGGCAAAACAAAACGTAATTCAAAATAAGTCCTAAAACACTAGTAGCTCATATACTTTTTCTCTTGTCCAGTGCACAGTGGTATGAGAATAAAAAAAGAGGGAAATAAATCTGTAACTGCTAAACCCTTACTCCGACCTTACCTGCGCAAAGGGGAAGTGTAGTCGAGTTTAAGTTTTGAATTTGGACCTCATGAGCCCACCAGGAGCGGGACCAGGGCTTCCCAAAGTAGGACACCTCGGGTATGTTCAATTTTTAAAATGATCCTATAGAATCTCCTCGCCGAGCACTACATAAAACCTCGTCGTAGCTATCAATTATCTCTTATAGCTTAGGAGATATTCGCATTTGAAAATTTAATTTTCAACATTTTTACCCAACCTACTCCAGTTTTTTGGTGACCGCGGTTCCAAATATTCCCCGCTTTTATCCATTTTATAAAGAAAGAAGTGTTTCAAAATCATGACTGAGTCCAAAAACTTAAAAATTGCGATTTTTTTTATTCTTTTTAAGTTATCTAAAAAATTTCTAAGAGGATGTATAATGAATTTGTACTTTTTGAAAAGCTAACTTTACGTCAAATATTTTAAATGAAAAAAATTATACTTTTTGAGACCTAGGGGACCAGGTCCATTCAAAAAATGCCTATTTTTTATGTAAAATTCAACTTTAGGGCAAAAATTCTCAAATCATTTTTATAGCCAAAAACCAAAAAAATACCATTTTTTGAATTTTCCAATACTTTTTTGGGAATTGCGGGATTCCTGATTAGAAATTTCAAAATTTGTTTTTATTTTTCCATTTTCAATAAAAAATCTATATAAGTGTAAAATTTCATTAAAAATATTCATAAATAAAAATTTTATTTAAAAAGCATGTTTTGTCATATTTTTCAAAAAGGTAAATTATCTGCGAGTTGTTAAGTTTTCCCTAATTAATTTGCCACGTAAAAAAGATAAGGTAGACATGTTATATATCAATGGATAGAGGACTTTGTCTGCTTTTCAAAAATGTATATAACTTTTGACAATTAAAAAATTCATGGAATACTTTTTTGAAAAATATGACAAAAAATGCTCTTTATTGAGTTTTTGCACAGATACAAATTTTTCAAATTGAAATAAAATTTTTATTTATGAATATTTTTTAATGAAATTTTACACTTATATAGACTTTTTTATTGAAAATAGAAAAATAAAAACAAATTTTGAAATATTTAATCAGAAATCCCGCAATTCCCAAAAAGGTATTGAAAAATTCCAAAAAGTGCATTTTTTTGGTTTTTGGCTGTAATATCCATACCAGGGGCGGGATTATCGGAACCCTTTACAAAATGATTAAGAACATATTGGGCCATCTAAAATAGGTTACTAAATTTTGATATCAAGTATGCTACGACGAGGTTTTATGTAGTGCTTGACAAGGAGATTCTGTATGTGTAATTTTTTTTAAATCGGAACACAAACGAAGAAATGGGATCATTTTAAAAATTGAAGATACCCGAGGTGTCCTATTTTGGGAACCCCTGGTCCCGCTCCTGGTGGGGTCATGAGTTCCAAATTCAAAACATAAACTCGACTACACTTCCCCTTTGCGCATGTGAAATTTCATTCAAATCGGAGTAAGGGTTTAGAAGTTACAGATTTATTTCCCTCTTTTTTTATTCACATACCACTGTGCAGTGTAAAATTGTTGTTGCAATTTCATTCCGCATAGAAAATAAATAGCGCCTCACCGTGGCTCATATCTCAATTTCATCGGCCAAAAGTCCAACTTTTTGTTAACTCCGATTTCAAAAATTTTAACGCCACAGAGTGGTATGAGAAAAAAAAGAGGGAAATAAATCTGTCACTTCTAAACCCTTAGTCCGATTTAAATTAAATTTCACATGCGCAAAGAGGAAGTGTTGCTGAGTTAAAGTTTTGAACTTGGACGTCATGACCCCACCAGGAGCTGGGCCAGGGGTCCCCAAAGTAGGACACCTCGGGTATGTTCAATTTTTAAAATTATCCTATTTTTTCGTTTGTGTTCCGATTTCAAAAAAATTACACATAGAATCTTTGCCGAGCACTACAAAAAGTCGTCGTAGCTATTAATTATCTCTTATATCTTAGGAGATATTCGCATTTGAAAATTAAATTTTCAACATTTTTACCCACCCTACTCTAGTTTTTGATGACCGCTGTTCCAAATATTTCCGGATTTTCTCCATTTTTCTTTTGTAGGATTAACAATAGATGTATATATCAAATAAAGAAAGAATTGTTTAAAAATCATGACTGAATCCAAAGTTACATGCATTTGAATTTAAAAAATGCGATTTTTCGCTATTTTTTTGGAAAAAAGTACTTTTATTCTTTTTAAGTTATCTAAAAAATTTCTAAGAGGATATATAATGAATTTGCACTGTTTAAAAAGCTAACTTTACATCAAATATCTTAAATGAAAAAAAATTATTATTATTTTAGATACCGAGGGGACCAGGTCCATTCAAAAAACGCCTATTTTTTATGTAAAATTCAACTTTAGGGCAAAAATTCTCAAATCGCATACTCGATATCAAAATATAGTAACCTATTTCAGATCGCCCAGTATGTTCTTAATTATTTGGTAAAGGGTTCCGATAACCCCGCCTCTGGTATGGATATTATAGGCAAAAAACGAAAAAATCCCATTTTTGGGATTTTTCAAGCCTTTTTTTTATTTTTCTACATAACTGTGAAATTTCATTAAAAAAAATTCATAAATAAAATTTAATTTCAATTTGAAAAATTTGTATCTATGCAAAAACTCAATAAAAAGCATTTTTTGTCATATTTTTCAAAAAAGTATTCCATGAATTTTTTAATTGTCAAAAGCTATATACATTTTTGAAAAGTAAACAAAATCCTCTATCTATTGATATATAACATGTCTACCTTATATTTTTTACGTGGCAAATCAATTAGGAAAAACTTAACAACTCGCAGATAATTTACCTAACATAGAAATTCATAAAAAAGTACAAACAAAATTTTTATGAATGTAAATGACAGTGCTAGGTTAATTCTCAGCGAGTTGTTAAATTTTCCCTAATTAATTTGCCACTTAAAAAACGTAAGGTAGACATGTTATATATCAGTGGATAGATGATTTTGTCTACTTTTCAAAAATGTATATAGCTTTTGAGATAATAGAAGATTCTCTATGTGTAATTTTTTTTTGAAATCGGAACACAAACGAATATATATACAGCCCAATTCTAAATATTCCCAGGGAATAAAGTTAATATTTCCCAAGAATAAAATCCTCCTATTCTAAACAGTTTGGGAAGGGAATAAAAAGGAAGAGAGAATTCGAATTTTCGAAATCAGTTGTTTTTCGTCAACTGTCTTGTTTTGTGTAAAACTTTGAAACACAGAAGTGCAGAATATATATTTTATTGAAATCAGTTCAGTTTTTTAGGAGTTTAGGCGTTTAACCTTCGCTTTACCAATACCCACCCGGGTGACCACATCGTTTTTATTGGTTTAATATTTTTTTTAATTTTGTTTCGGTTTAAATGAAATTTGTACTCACTGAACAAATTTTAGAGTTCTATAGAATTTATAGAAACATTTTAAACTTTTTATAAGGTTTTTTAAATTTTTTAAAATTTCTTTTGTCGCATATATTTATAGAAGTGTAGTGTCACCCGGGTGGGTATTGGTAAACCATGAACATAAAAAACCTTTGGTAAAGCGAAGGTTAAAGATGTTACTAACACATATGCAAAAACGTGTAAATGTGAACCTTAAGCTAAAAAGTAAACAAAGCAATGCGTTTATCCAATTTGTTGTTGTAAATAAATAAGAGAAACAATTAAACGGTATTGATTTCTCTCTATTTTAAGTGAGAGTTGTTATAGAAAACAAAGAAAAATTCAAAGACACAAAAACATATTTTGAAGGTGTTTTTTTATTTTCAAACTCCCATATGCATAAACAGTTTTTTAAAGATTTTCATTCAAAATTTGTTTTATAAACCTTTGACAAACTTGAAAACTGTATAATAATTGCAAGGTTCTTCAAACTTTGTCCGTATATCTCTCTTATCATTTTACACAGATTGGTTGAAAATGGTCGGGATTGCATTAGTGGTTGTGGCACAAAGTAAACAATTAATTTTGTATATCTGGAGAAATATAATTCTAAAAGAATTTAAATTTAAATGTATCAATCAATTTATTACCATTATACGGAGGTTAACTAAAAACGAATTTATTCCTGTTCCCTGTTCGAAGTTTAGCTAAGCATGATCAGCTTAGTAGGAATGACTCCTCCCTTATAAAGGTAAGTTAAAGTAAAGCTTGATATTTACATAAAAGGTTTACAAATGGGTGGGATCAAAGCAGTGGAGTGAATTGAAATTGAGAGATTCTCAAATTTTGTATGTGTTATTTTCGTATTTCCATTCATATTTTTTTAATTTTACTAGGGTAGGGGTAGCGAAGTGCACCGGGTTATGCTAGTAAATATGAAGAAGCAAATGATAGAAAGAGAAAGCTACGGGATGCCAGCAACCCACTTGATTTGCCACAGACTTTGTAAGACTTTGACACATGTCCGCTTAATATATCTATAGCTATAGCTCATTCTAATAATAAACACTTATCCTACAACAGAAAGGGTTACACAAGTTTGAATGTGATGCTGGTAAGTTTATGTTCTGTTTAATGACGTTGTTCTGTTCTGTTTAATAACTGATTTTTAAACAGTAAATGTTTTGTACAGGTTTTTGGTCATGATTTGCGGATTCTGTATGTTGATGCCTCCCAACCATGTGCGTGCCACGACTCTTATATTTGGAATTTAAGCGAGTTGCGAGTTTATCTTGAGCAAGAATACCTTATAATTGTCAGTAATTATTGGTTTCTTGGTAATTTTTTTAGTTACATCAGACTGCATTCATAAATTATTAATGCAGACGTTCTCTGGAACCGTGGATTCTGAACACTCATAGACGTCCTCAGGATGGGTCCGTGGAGATAAAATTCAATGAAGCTCACTGCAAATGCCGCAATGTGATTGAAAATTTAGATACCCTTAGCTTCACCGCAATATTTGTCCGATGCCCAAAATATTAGAAACAATGTTAAGAATAATCTCTAATAAATGTGTATTCTAAATAAAACTACACATGTGTATATATTTCTCTAAATTTGCACATTTTATTATAAAAAAATTAAATACAAAACAAAAATTATTTAAAGGGAAATAAATCTGTAACTTCTAATCGGTTAGTCCGCTTTGAATTAAATTTGACATGCGCAAAGAGAAAGTGTTGTCGAGTATAAGCATTGAACTGGGACCTCATGGACCCACAAGGGGTACGGCCAGGGATTCCCGAAGTAGGACACCTCGGGTATGTTAAATTTTTAAAACGATCCTATTTCTTCATTTGTGTTCCGTTTTCATATGTATGTACATAGAATCTCCTATCCACGTTTAATAATTATATTTTAAAAAAATTACAAATCTATAAATTTTCTTAGAGTTGAATTTTTTTGCTCGCAAAAATTTACTACTGATTTTACCACAAATTTTTTAATTATCCTTACGTATAAAAATATTGGGCAAAATGTCATACAATAATTGACTATGACCACAAGGAATTTATTAATAGCAGAGGGGGAGAATTGGATTCCGTTTTAAGAGAAATCATACCAGTCAAGATCACACAACATAGCGTTGCATTTTTTTGCTCGCAACTGTATGTATATAGAAAAAATTAGAAAACTAAAACAAACAAAAACAAAAATAACTATTATATCAAGTACAGGCAAATCCCGGTATAACGAACGATATGTTGTCAGGCCCATTCGTTAAATCGAAAAATTCGTAATATCGATGTTTTTTTTTAATTTTGGACAACTTTTTCTGTATTGGAATTTAACTAAACGTATGGCATTTTGATCCCTAGGTTGGATGAGCTGTGTGACATTAGGAGGAATGAATATCGTCCAAATCAAGGAATGAATATCCTATTAATCGTGGATAATGGCTTGGTGCATTATCCATTGTAAGGGATTTCGATTCTGAAAATGATTCAACCTCTAGAAAATTATACTGTTTATCCCTCATTTAAAAAAAAAATATTTTTGAAGATTCGACTTAATTTGTGTGAAGATAATTTACAGGAAACATTTAGTCACGATAAAATGTTTGTTTTATTTTCTTCAAAATGTTGATAACTTTGTTTTTTCATATTTCATTCATTCATTTAAATTTTTTACTTTTTCTTTCAATGAAATTCTTCTAAGGTTCCCCATATTTAATTCACATGAATACCTGCACAATTATTGCCTGTTTCACAATATTGAAGATTTCGTTCGCATTCTAAGCTAAAGAAAGCTGATTTTGGATTCCCTGCCTTCATGTTTATGTGAACAAATCAGGTTTCTTTCGCTTACTTAATAATACTTACATTTTGTGCTACAACTCCCTTTGAATTTTTTGGGGAGATTTTTCCCATATTTTTTCACCACATTCTGCCATTTTTTGACTTTTGTAATACCTACTTTTTTTCCCGGGGAAGAGATTCCCATTTCGAAGTTCATTTAGAATAAGGGAAAAGAGAAAAATTTCCCGGGGAGATATTGTTTAGAATAAGGGAATAGGGAAAAGGGAATAAACTCCCAGGGAATTGTTATTTAGAATTGGGGTTATAATCATTTTTAAAATTGAACTTACACGGGGAGTCCTACTTTGGGGACCCCTACCCCAGCTCCTGGTGGGATCCTAGTTCAAAACTTAAACTCAACAAGACTTCCTCTTTGCGCATGTGAAATTTCATTCAAATCGGACCAAGGGTTTATAAGTTAAAGATTTATTTCCATCTTTTTTTTTCTCATACCACTGTGCGCCATTCAATAGTAAACACATTGAAGCTAAGGTAGCCAAAAAATTAGATACAAATATTCTCAATTGTGTGCGTGGCAAATATCAAATATTTTATGTCATTTTATAAAAAATGTGATTTTTGTAAATTTGATCAGAAGTAAATTATCATTACTCGCAAACACTTCTATGTTGTGCTGTATTATTTACTCGGCTGAGGTGTTCGGAATGGGGATCAGTGAGTGGACCCTCAATGTCACACATTTAAAAAAAATCGCCAAAAAGCCATTTATGATCCGAATGAGCTGAAATTTAAAATGTAGATAGTCCTTGAGAAGATCTACAAAAATATGCTTTTATCTGTAGTTCAAGAGATATTTAAGTTCAATTTTCTTTTTTAAATTTTGCTCGATCTTTTTTTTGTATTTTATATATGATGGGCCTACGAAAGGTCGAAATTTGTTTTTTATATACGACGTATATTTGCGATAAAATTCTAAAGAAAATAAAATCAACCTGATAACAATTATTTCGTCCCTATAAAAAGTTGCACGCATCCAAAGTTGAAGCATCTTTTTATATATTTCAAATTTGTATGCGTGTGTTTTTTAAGTTTTTTCCCAAAAAAGTCCCCATATTTTTTCTTTTATAAAAAACTAACTTTCTTCGTGGCTATATACATTTTTTTATGATCTGGAAAGAGAACTTAATGCAAAAACGTATAAAGTAAAATTTGACTAACATAAGCGGACATTGTACCCCCCAGCCCTATCCAAACTTGGCCAATTTTGAAACAAAATTTTAGGTTTGAGTAAATAATTCTAAAAACGCAAAGCACCGATCATCAAAAGCTCGTCATATTTGTATATATTGTTTATATACATACAAAACGTTTTTACTATCATACTGTAAATAACGTCAAAGTGGGCTATTTTCTAAAAAAAACTCAGTTTTTTGAACACATTTTCCCCGTTTTAGGAATTTCGATGTTTGAAAACAAAGAATGGCAACATTAGTGATGCCATTGACTTAAGAACATTTAGATCTATATTACTTCCAAATTTTATTGTGATATCTGTAACTGTTCAAATTTTTCATTAATTCAAAGTTTTTATTTTTCTTGATGGAAAATCACCATTTTATAATATAGTTAGTTTTTAACGTAAAATACGTCCGAAAAAATACACAATTTATTCATTTCACTAAAATGTCAATCTCCAAGTCATAAGGTTTCCACCGATTTCAAATACTTATAAAAAAAGCTTATATTTACTCTTCCACAAACCTAGCCCACTTTAAAAAATTTTGATGTTTTTTCATATCTTGCATCAAGCCGGTCTTGCGTGATCAAGATTGGAAAAAGTGATGCGCCAGGATCATATCGATAATGATTTGCCCATTCTTCGTTATTCCAGCACAATAGAGAAGTATACACTCGAACATACATTTTTAAGAAAAAACTTTTTGTTTTAGAGTAAAAAAATAGTAAAAAACTAAAATTTTTAAGCTATAAAGTGATTTTTGATAGCTATTTAGAATGCCTAGATATGTTCGGATTGCAATGATATGTTCACAAGAGTTATTCAGATTTACCGTAGCTACAACTTTGCAAAATATTGTTATAGAAAAATTAGGAGTCCCTGGAAGTTATTCTAAAAAAAGTAAAAAAAAATATTTTTTGGAATCAAATTGTAACAAAATTTATTTGGCGGACTCTTAGCTATATTATTGCCATATAAAGTTAAGCCGTATCACAAAGTCTGAATTAGCTGTTAATTAAAAACTGATGACACCTTTTTTAGAGGCCCAACTGATTTTCAGAAACTTTGGGGGCCCATAAAAAAAATCGGTCACCAAAATGGACAAACTGAGTATAGGGTTTTAATACCCTTTGGTAGTAGAGTCGAACCTATACTGTCATGATCTTGTGTTTTTCCAAAAGTCTTCATTTGTTGCATAGTGTAATTGGATGATTTTTTTTGTTATGTTGGTAGGATAAGTCTTTAAGAACTGATATTATTTGTCACCGTACCGTTTATACCTGATGTGTTATTAATTTTTTTCTCAGGTACTATATTTTAGTCAAATTTGAATTTCAGTGGAATAAAAGTGCTTAGGGTCAAAAGGGGTTAAACAAATTTTACTACCAGGAGAAAGGCCAAAGTGCCATCTTTAAGCATTATATTCTTGTTGACCTGTTTTGACCTGTTTGTTGAACACTTTCTTCATTTGAATGAAATTACTCCCAAATTTTTTCTATTTTTATTTTACCTGTTCATATGACTGGCGTAAAGTACAAGTCGCAATTTTGAAGATATTGCTATAAAATTTGGCACATACATTTTTTTCGGCCCGAGGATTGAAAATAACTGTTATCGGTCCATTATTTCATACTTATATTATACTTTATCGGTCGTAAATGGTTAATTTATATATGTATCAACACAAATAAATGCTCCAAATAAGTTTTATATAAACTGAATTAATATCACCTAATTTTATGATGTTCGGTCCATAATTAGTCATAGGTGCCATATAAGACCCGCTTCCGAAAATCACTTTAACGAGCATAAATGTCTTAAAAAAGTTGGTATACACATAAAATTAAACAGAAATAACTTCCAAATAGACATAAATCATGACGATAGGTCCATAATTAGTCATAGCTCTCATATAATGCCCTCTTCCGAAAATCATTCATGAAAATAAATTATAGTGTAGGGTATTATATGGTCGAGCTTGGACGAACATACTTCCTTACTGGTTTTTATCTGCTGATAACTTTTTTAATAAGTATAGCTACAATTCAAAAAACAAAATATTTTCATCTTCATACTAAATGCTATACAAAAATTAAAAGTTCAACTTTAACCTTAAATTGCTTAACAGAGGCTGAACCGATAAAGAAATAACTTTAAAACTATTTTTT
This sequence comes from Calliphora vicina, assembly GCF_958450345.1. Taxonomy (NCBI): domain Eukaryota; kingdom Metazoa; phylum Arthropoda; class Insecta; order Diptera; family Calliphoridae; genus Calliphora; species Calliphora vicina. The sequence goes on from NC_088781.1 coordinate 97,176, forward strand.
AATTATTATGAATATATGTATGTAGTTATATCACTTATGCTTTGTTCGCTAATTTTATAAACAGTTAATCCAATTGATAGTATTTAATCCAATAAAGGATTGTTGTGGTTTTTTCCAAGAAAATTATTTTTTTTTTGTATTCTAACACTTTTCATACCTATTACTTTCCAACACTCATCATTTATATTTACATATATTTTATTTTTGTTTTTTTATTTATTTAATTATATTTTTACAAAACAAAATCGTGTTTCTTCGCGCCTTGCTAGCGTTTTAAAACTATTTGTTTTTTGTATAAAATAATGTTTATAATCTCTGTCTGTGGTATTATTGCTACAAAATATACTCGTTCTATAAAAATTAACCGAATGTTTCACACACTACGAGTACAATACGAAATTAACTGAACTCTGTAGTAGTTAAGTATTAATGTATGTTAAACAGTAAGTAGATCAATCACACTTGCATCGAAATCTAAAAAAAAAACAATGTTAATCTTAACACTTGTGATAACAACATTTTATACACCCCTATCGCAAATTAATATTTCACTTGAAACGTGTTCCCTTTAGCCATTTTTCGTTCATCAACTTTGTTCACGTGAAAAAATTGCACAACATGGGAAATTTTTAGATGGAATTTTGTAAACAATAAACAGCTGTTACGAACAAAATCAACTATTGTATTTGAAAAGTTCAGGGGAATATCACGATAGCAATTTTCCCTTCGAGGGAAATGGATATTTCATGGGAACATAAATTTTAAACTAGTTAAGGCATAATCAATGTTTAAATATATTTTTTCCATACAAAAAAAATTATTTAAACATTGATTATGTTTAAAATTTTGATAAGTTACCCGGCCTTAAAAAAAATTAATCAAAGTATTGGATTATTTTGTATCGTTGCATGTGTAGATAATTTCTAGATATTGTATAGGTTATATTACTCGTATAATGAATTGTTTTGTTTTATTTTTTTTTCTTTATTCAATATTTGAATGCAACACGTTATTAACATTTACGAGTAGTATTTACATGGCGTTCACCTAATGCAAAAGTGTCATAACTCGCAATATTAAATTTATTGCATTATTTTAGGATATATAGAGTTATATTGATATATTTCATTTGGTTTAAGCCTAATTAATAAATAACACTGCGTTACACGATTTTGGTACCCTCTTAACTGTTAGCTGGAATGAATAGGTAATGAGTCATAGATTAAATGTTCCAAACATATGTGGTATCCATCACGTCTAGTTTTCGAGGTACATGTCAATTATTATTTTACTACCCTCACTTTAGGGTTAAAAGAAACATTTACTGTTTCCGATGTATTTATTTTTACTTTTATATACTTTTATTATTTTTTATACTTTTTTATTATTTTGTTTTGTTAGCAATCGTTCCTATATGATAACGTCGGCATATTTGTTCACATTTAATTGAAAATCCAATATGAATACTGGACTAAGTGGTCACCTCATATGAAACATATACCATTGATCGATCCTAAATACGTCATTTTACCGTCACTTCACATAAAACTTAGTTTGATGAACAATTTTGTTTATTCTATTTATATTTAAGCAGTATTTTCCAAGTTAAGTGATGATAAACTCAAAGAAGGAATATTTGTGCTACCATAAACACGCACATTGATGAAAGACTCACATTTTTTTGGTTGTAACGCATTGACTTTGCAACGCACTTTTTGTTGATCCGGCATCACTGTCAACAACATCGGAGGTTTTTTTTAGCGCAAATTTTATTTATTTTTATTTTTTTCATTTAATTAAATTTTAACTGAATCTCAAATATTCCGGGCACACTTTTTGCACTGATTGCGATAGTGGCACCTGGATTCATCCGAACATCGAGCATGACGGGGCTGATGATGAGAATAATGCCAATAGTCAACATTCAACAATATATGTATGTTGTACAAACACAAACAAGTGTACATAACAAATGCAGAAGATCCAATGGATCGCCAACACCTACCAACATTGACGTTATCCAACTGGGTGAAAATAGATATGCGTTATTAGCTGGACTGGAAATTGAGAATAATGAGGAACTTCCCAACCGGAGAAAAGGTGATAAATTAAATACTACCACGACTAAAACTAAGACCTATATAATTTTTATTTAATGTAAACATAAAGCGCATTGTTGAGCAACTCGAGACGAAGTCACCGAAAGTTAACTTCAAAATAAAAAACGTTAACAAAAGTAAAGGTAAACTTTATTTATCAGATGCTTTGGTACATGCTGAAATGATGGCTATACTACGTGAGAAAAATATTCAGTCGTAATCTTACACCCCAAATGAGTTGAAGCAAATATCTTTCATTCTAAGAGGTTTATATTATGATACTGAAAATGAGGAAATCAAGAACGCATTAGATAGCATTGTTCCAGATGTTGTTACAAAGGTTTCCCAGTTCACAACTCCACATTCCATCAAGAATGCCTATAGCACGGGATTATTCTTGGTCACTCTAAAGCCTGGAAAACACTTAGTGACATCTCACATGTTAAATACTTACTTAGCCAATCGATTATGTGGCAGAGGCCAAAGAGTAAATAAAAAGAAATACAATGACATAGGAGTCAACGCTGGGGGCACATAGCAAAGAATTGCAATTCTGAGTATAAGTGCGTCAAGTGTGATAAAAAACATCCTCAAGGAGAATGTCAAAGGATTCAGTCTGATGGTTCAGCTCCGTATTGTATAAATTGCGGGAAAAGCGGTCACCCTGCAAATTGGAGAGGTTGCTCAGCCTACAAAAAGTTTATTGATAGCCGGAAAGAGAGAATGAGAAAAGTCCATGAAGAAAAGACTATTGCCAAAAACAATGTCAACAAAATCATAAGCAATTCACTATATTCGCCAGGAAAATCTTTCGCAAGTCTATTTCATGCAGACAAACCTCAAGAACCAACAAAAAAGCCACCAGTTATTATGGAATTTTTAAAACTTGCCAGCTTGAAAGAATTGTCGTTGGAAGAACTAATTAACATTTTTTTAAAACACTACAAAACAATGTCAAAAACTGAAGCCAAAACTGAATTTTTGCGTCTTCTTAATAAAATTAATATTGAATATGGGCCATAGATTCATAAATTTTGGATCTTTTAACGTTCGTTCCCTTGTAAACACCAGTCGACAAGCTGAGCTTTCTAACTTGCTTCATCAAAACCACATTGATATTGCGCTTTTACAAGAATGTCATCTACATAGAAATAAGCAAATGCTTATTCCAGGATACAACGTCATATATGACTACTCACCTTTGGGGGTTGCCATAGTATTAAAAAACACAATTAAAAACAGCAGAATTAATATTGCTGGAACATCGTTCAATAATGTCTTTATTCAGATATAATTTATTTGTAATAACACAATCAAAAAGTTTTTAGTTGGTTCGGTATATGTACCTTGCATCCATGATTCAAAAGAACTACGCGAAAGTCTAAACAACATTCTTAATTTTTCCAGAAACTTCGATGGGAGACAGTTTTGATAACGGTAATGGGAAAACTATTCTTAAATGGCTACAAAATAATTGCTTAGATGTTAAACGAGTGTGCGATATATGTATCCCCTTCGTATCCCAATGGCTCATCTTATCTCGATCACTATTTATTAAGCAGCAATATAATAAATAGTTTACATCCTAATTATCAAATCAAAAGTTTACCAACTCTCTCAGACCACTTTCCAATGAACTTAAAACTACAATTCGGAGAGATCTAGAAGCAGCCTCCGCCGATATACTTCCACCTACATCCTGTAACTTAAGTAATGAAAATTTGGATTCATTAATTAGCGCATTCAACTCAACAGTTGCTACAGTACATAATACTCACTCAAATAAATTGGAAATCACTGATCAAAAGAGACCATATCCAGAAAAGATTAAGAAATTTTTCAAAATAAAGTACACATGGCAGAAGGAGCTAAAGAAAATTTTTCATCAAAATGCCAATAAACTTAACCGTGAGTATAGAATATTATATGCGAAATAATTTCGCAAAAGTTGTACTCTGTTTTTATTGTGGAAAACATGTGAAATACATCTGGCAACCTTATTTTTCCACACGAAATACCATACGTAGCACTTGTTTCGCACGAAATTAAAAGCAACAGCGAGCTGTCAAGCTGCATATAAAATTTTTCGCATGAAAAAACCATGATTTTTCGCAAATATGAACAGAGTACTAGGCTTTATGTAAAAAAAATGTATTTTTTTTAAGCACTAATTTGATTTATATGTTATATTGTATTGGCAACAATATTTCTGTTTTGTAGTTGACAAAAATAGAAATTAGCCTAATTCGGCCAGCTATGTTGTCGTCAAAATAATCGTCTTCATATAAATGTGTGTATTTTATTTTTGACAGATTGAAGTTGATAGCCTGCTGTCTTGAATGTGTTTAATGCATTAATAACAAAATTTACTTACTTTACACACTTTTTGTTAAAATTGAATTTTCTGACTTGTGTTGCTCTTGCCATAAGTGAACGATATGTGCTCGCCTTGTTTTATTATCTTTGTTTTAAAAACAGTGTAATTACTTGTTTGAGTACTCGAAAGTACTATTTATTTACATATTTATTTATTAGTTTATTTATGTTAGTACTCGTACATTGACTGATACAATTGTTGTATCAATTCAATTAACTTCTTATTGATTGATGGCATCGTTGACAGTTCAATATATTTAGAATGGAGATTTTTATTACAATACAGCTTTATGAAAGTTATATTAATTGTACATATAGTTAAGTGAAATGCAAAACCACGTAACGACTCTTTTACCATTATACAGGAAATAAAAAAACCTTGCTAAAAATTTGGGTGCATATCAGTGATGGCAAACTTGGTACAATTGTACTTTATTTGGTACAATTAGAACTTGAATCTTATTTGGTACAAATTTAAAATTTCCAACATTAAATTAATGTGTAGTTGTTTTAATTGTCAACTAAATGACATGTTAAAAAATATTATTTAACTTATTTTGATTTACATTTAATCGAAAATCATCTTCCATTAGAAGATTTTAATGTCCTAGAAATTTAAAATTACGAACACGTAAATAAGCAACTGAAATAAATAATATGAAATTAAGAACATATTATAAAATCGGCTACTCAATATATTTTAAAGAAATAATTCTAACAAATATGTAACCAACAACTAAATTTCCTAGAAATCCTTTAATTTCCAATCAATCACCACACTAAATAATAACAAAGAATATAAATCATAAATCACTTTCTGAGTCGATTAAACGATGTCCGTCTACTGGCTGGCTGGCTGTCCATGTAAACCTTGTGCGCAAAAAAAAAAAACCAAACGTACATACATACACACACACATCCATACATATTTTTAAATTTCATTTAAACAAATGTTTGACAATGTATGAAACTGTATTTTTTTGTTGTATCTGGTTATGTATTATCAATGAAATAGTTTACCACAGATTATACAGATATGAAACTGATGATAGGTGTCATATAAGTAATTTCGAACCGTATGGTTATTTTGACGTTTCAAACGATTTTATTTTGGTCGTGGTTTACAGAGCGAGAACAAAAATATAATTTACAATATAAGCAATGAGTGTGAGAGACCATATACATATATGACTGTAAGAAAATGAACACAAAAATAAGCATTGAAGTAAATTTTAATCATTTTTGTAAATAAAAAAATATTAATAAAATTGTAAAAATCAAATAAAGAAATAAAATTCAGAGTCATTGGAATTGGTGAGCATTTACTGCAAGAAAACTTGGTTGACGAACCACCAACGACATATGTAATGTAATTAAAGAAGAACCTGGTGAACTTTTGGCTGTTAGGAAAACGCTTGTTCCTAAGAATTAGCAAAAAAGATCCGGGAAATTCTTAGATTTAGCGTGTTGCAGAACGAAGGAATATATTTGCTGCAGTTACGGCATTTTGAAAAGTTTAACACAGCGGTTTGGTCTTATATTTGTTGTAACAGTAGTTGTTACCGGAAGTTCTTTCCTGCAGAAATTAATATTGTTACTTTTAATGTTGTTATTAGAAAAGTTTTATTATTACCTATTATATTGGCTAGATGCTGTTGGGAATTCTTTCTTTAGGAATTTGAATTTTAAATTTGTTTAATTTTTAATAAAATTTTTTAACAAATCAATATTAAATTTTTTGACAATAAATAATGTTTGATTTTTTTTTTTGAAATTGATAATAACGTATTTTGAAAAGAGGGAGAAACAAACATTATTATATATTTGTCCCTCTTTTCAAACCAACACCATTTTGACATTTATTTAAAGGTTGTATTTTGGTTGCCATATTCGTAAAAACAGCTGATTCATATCTGTAATAATCTGTGTAGTTTACCATCAGAAAATGTTTCTGGTATTTAAACATCTATGGGTAAATGAAATTGTAATTCAACTTTTTTCAACATTTCCTCTTTAATTTTTTGACACTCGAAACTTCAATTTAAATGTGAACAAAATTTGTGTATAAATCTTTTATCAATTAAAAATTGGAATATGAATATGGAGGATAAACTTCATTCTCTTATGAATGTTAAAATTGGAACTGAAATTTGTAATAATGTATACATAAGGGTTATAACTACATATTGACATTTTTTGCAAATATGCAAATTGAAAAACCACGGTATTACTTTTTCGCGGTTGTTGAAAAAGTTCACGCATCAAACGCAATAAAGTTTTCCATTAAATATTTTCAATTATTTTGAAATACAATATACATTTTATATTAATAAAAAATAAATATGAAATTATTTTAATAATTTTTCAAAGAAAAAAAAATTGGTTTATTTAAGAGATTGGTGTTGGTGCGTGATGTTTTTGATACCAAATGACCTAAAAAATGGTTTTTATTACTTATACAACATTGGCCATCACGTGGTGGTATGCCAAAAATTTTGCTGCAACACCGTCATTCCTCAAAAAATGTATTTTTCAGAAGACGCATTTTTAATTTTTAAACTTATATGTATATTTATACCCTACACCACCATAGTGGGGAGTGGGTTAGTGCAGATAACGTCCATAAATATTAGTTTAACACCCACCTTAAAGTATACCGATCGAATCAGAATCTGATTTTTACACCTTAATATACACAAAAATTTCATTTGGTTGATGTTATATATAGAGGTGCGCCAAATGGCTCTAGAAACCGGGGAAGTTGAAGTCCCCAATGCCCTCCTTATGTCTAGTAGTCTTGAATGTCCTCTACCACCAAAAAAAAAACCACCAAGTGATTAGGCCCACTTTCCTAAGCTACAAGTACGATTTTGTGGATTGGGTATAAAAATGCCTACATCGGCATATGTGGGTTGTAAAACATATGAAATATGAATTTAATTTTTTAAGTAAAAATTTATTTTTTTTTAATTATTGGATTTAATTATATTGACCTAACAATACATACAAATATTTATATTCAACATAAATTAAAGTTTATAAAGCATAAGGTTGTTTAATGACAATATGAAAAATAGGTAATTTTTCTGATCTTCAATTGTGTCGTTTTGCCGTTGAAAACAAAAAACAAAATTTCATACATTATCGCTCCACCCTATTGTCCATGTAAACCTTGTGCGCAAAGTACATTTATTTCACCAAATTTTATTATGATCGGTACATAATTAGCCATAGCTCCCATATAAGACCCACTTCCGAAAATCACTCACGAATATAAATTATTGAAATTTTAAAAGAAAATGTTTTTGCTTATTTATTTATTTATTTATTTAGTGAAGGATATTATATGGTCGGGCTTGAACGACCATACTTTTTTACTTGTTTTTTAAGAAAAATAACAAACACATAACAAATTATGTAATTTTCCTAGATTGAACACACAAACGGCAACTTACAACAAAAATAATACGTTATTGCAAGTAATAGACAATAGGTTATGAAATTGCGACAAAATGCTTCTATGGCAATCCTGCGTTAAATTTTAGAAGTTACTTGACAAGAATTTGTCAGTTATTAAAACAACTATTGCTATTAACTCGAAATTTGGGTTTTTTGAATTATGACGTTGTTGCAGCAAATGAGCGATATGTACATGTACATCAGTTCACCTCTTCATATAGCTTTCTACCATTTAATTAATATCCTGCTAATGAAATCCTCCTATCAAATAGAATTCCATTTGAACTGGCAACTCTGCTCTGTTTGCCAAACATTTTAGTTCTTAAACGGTCTCCTCGTCGCACAGTGGTATGAGAATAAAAAAAGAGGTAAATAAATCTGTAGCTTCTAAACTCTTACGACGATTTGAATGAAATTTCACATGCGCAAAGAGGAAGTGTAATCGAGTTTTGAATTTGGACCTCATGACCCCACCAGGAGCGGGACCAGGGGTTCCCAAAGTAGGACACCTCGGGTATCTTCAATTTTTAAAATGATCCTATTTCTTCGTTTGTGTTCGTTTTTTGGTTATAATATCCATAATAGGGGCGGGGTTATCGGAACCCTTTACAAGATAATTAAGAACTTATTGGGCCATCTAAAATATGTTACTATATTTTGATAACTTAAAAAGAATAAAAGTACTTTTTTCCCAAAAAAATTGCGAAAAATCGCCTATTTTAATTTTTTTATATTCAAATGCATGTAACTTTGGACTCAGTCATGATTTTAAACTCTTCTTTCTTTATTTGATATATAGATATATTTCTAATCCTATAAAAGTCACCAAAAAACTGTTGAAAATTTAATTTTCAAATGCGAATATCTCCTAAGCTATAAGAGATAATTGATAGCGAGGTTTTATGTAGTGCTCGACAAGGAGATTCTGTATGTGTAATTTTTTTAAATCGGAACACAAACGAAGAAATAGGATCATTTTAAAAATTGAAGAAACCCGAGGTGTCCTACTTTGGGAACCCCTGGTCCCGCTCTTGGTGGGGTCATGTTGTCCAAATTCAAAGTTTATTGAAATCGAATTTACAGATTTCTACCCCACCTTTTTTTATTCGCACAGTGGTGCGTCGTTATACTTTGTTTTGTCCGTCATTAATAGAAAATTACATATACAGTAGCCCAAGAAAGTCTACATACAGGAAAAATTATTATATTACTTTAATTTAAAGCAGTTTTTTTAGTTTTTTTTAATGAGATATATAATAATAAATGTCTTATGTCGATTTTAGCAAAAAATAACGGTCACGCCTACTTTTGGGTGGGCGGGACTATTAAGTTTCATAATATTTTGATCATTAAAGCCAAAAAAACCAAAAAAAATTTTCGTTATTTGACTCAAAAGAATCAAAAAATTGAATAACGGTGAAATTTTGGAAGTGATAGGAAATGTTGCTAAACCCGACTTAAGTGATGTTGTTTTAATTTTTTTTAGTGCGAATTTATTTTTTTAATAAATATATTTCACTACTTTTAACTTACAAATACAGCTTTCAACGAAAGAAATTCTGAATTCCTGTATGTAGACTTTATTGGGCTACTGTATGTATATGTATAGTGCATGTGTTATATAAAATATTGAACGTCATAGTGTAATTAACAGGGAAACCAAAATATGCAAATGCATGTTTTTCTGGTGAGTCTAATGGGCACATGGATAAGATATTTACACGTTTCAGAACTACTTAAGAATTTTGGCATCGATTTGTTTATTTTTGCATATTTTACCCTTAAATGCATATTTTTGCATATATTTGATTTAAGAGCATATTTATGTCATATTTTTGCGTTTTTAGAGCATAGTTTACTGTTTAATAGCATATTTCAACTTTATCAAAAACAAATTTTGTCTTACTTTTTTTCGCTGTTGTGTTACAGGTTTTTACTTCCTTTGTTTAAAATTAAAAATTGAAAAAAAAACACTGGTGCATATTCCTATAAACGAACACTATTTTTTTAAAAAAATTGTAAAAATTAAACAAGAACATATTTAGGGGGCTACAAATTTGTTTATTAAATTAGTTAAGACATCACTTAAAATATTGTTTACAAAAAAAATTCATTTGTACTTTATTTAATTATCGAGATTAACAGCCATTTTTAAAGGTATTTTCCTATAAACGCACACTAATTTATGACATTATTAATAATGTGTGGATGATCCTTTGTTATTGTTTCAAAAATACGGTCTGCCATTGATTCCACTAATTTTAATTTTAAGCAGATCGGAATCAATTTCCTCCCAGACTTTTTTAATTTTTAGTTTCAGCTCTGTCACAGTCGTTATGCTTTCATTCTGGGCATTATTTGCATAAACTTTACGGGCCATGTATCCCCACAAGTTCTCCATTGGATTTAAATCCGGACTACAAGCCGGCCAGTCCAATAGAGGAATGCTATGTTCATTAAACCAAGATATCGATTGCTTAGAAACATGGATTGCAGCTTTATCTTGTTGGAATATGCAATCTTCATCCATAAATGAGAGAAGAGCATAATAGCGCCATCTAAATATCAAATTTTAGTTCTAATTCAAATTTAACATTTCTTTAACCCTCTGTTATTCGCAACTGATCTAGTTGATACATGCAAAATTTTTTTTATTGTAAATTTTTTTAAACACCCTAAGTTTTAAGCTATTTTTTGATAAAAAAATATATTTATACTGCAATTTTATTTTTTATTATTCATTTAAATACTTTCAGGCTGACTACAAAAGCCTTAAAGTCGATTTTAAGTCCATAAAGTTGACTATTATTTTAAATTTCATATCATAGGGTACAATTAGAGACGCAACTGAGAGTTAGCTGAGAGAAACAATAATTACTCTCTTCACACGTACTTGTAATATGTGAATTCAGCATACTTGTGAGAGAAATTAACACATCAAAATACTTGAAATTTTACCTTTGATTTTCCGGCTAAATACAGACCGAACCACTTTATTACACTTCTATATACTATTTTATGATTTTTTTTTTAACAATTTACAGCACACTTTTATTTCCGAAACACGTTAATTTTGCTCAAATGAAAAAAAAAATTTTTATAAATTTTTGACACTTAATTTTATTTGTGGTTGAATTTAATTTATATAACAGAGTTTCAATTTTTGGTATTGAAAATAAAAGAAAATTTAAATAAATTAAAATGTAATCATTTTTATAGAACTCTGTGTGTCTGGTGAAAATTAAAAAGGCACCAATACAACCTCAAAACTATGTACTAATACATTCTCACGACTTAGGTTTTTTACAACAGACTTAGGTTTTTTCCCTCTCAGTAACGCTTCTATAGATATATTATTCTATGTTTCGTACCAAAGTATACCAAGTAGTCCAACTCTCTATTTTTTTAAAATTACTCTCTCACATATACGGGTACTGTGTAAATTCAACACCCTTGTGAGAGAATTATACACATCAAAAGTCTCGAAATTTTAACTATAAATGGTCGAATAAATATAGTTTGATACATGATAAGAATATAGAAGGTAGTTTCAATCAAATTTTGTTTTTTAAAATGAGGTTTTTTGAAGTTTCCTTATTTTGTGAGAATTATAAAAAGCGTTGCCACATTCCTAAAAATGATTCTGATTATCGAGACATTTGTTACAGAAAATGTGTAATTTATAATTTATTATTTAAATAAAAATGTATTATGTTGTGTTGGAAGTTATTGATTCAATTTCTAACGTGCGCTTACTTATAATTGAAACACCATGACTATTTTTATAGGTCTTTTTCGTATGCATTTTTCCACTTATGTTATTACTATGCAAATATTTTATATTTTAATTATAAGAGACAGCACACGCATGAATGTATTTTCAAGATCTAGCCGAGCACTTTCAGAAAATATAAAAAGTCTTTGAAATCTGATGGAAAACAAAAAATGGCACGCGTTTAAAAAATTTGCATGTCGAAGGTGCTCTACTTTGAGTTTTAGATATAGCCAGCCGCTGTTGTCGTATGTTGGGTAATGTAGAGACTTTAAAAAAAATCATGTTTGAATGTTTGCAAAAATATTTGGTATTTTTGCAGTTTGGGAAAATAAACTCATTTTTATGTTTTTTAATATTTTTCAAATTAATGTAATTTAAATATTCCCAAAGAATGAAAGGGAAAATTTAAAATTAATATGGCATTACTATTTTTATGAAAACGTCACAATCCTTAAGAATGTCAGATATAGAATTTGAAAAAATAAAGAGAGAATGAAACTACCTTCTATTTTTCTACTATGGTTTGATACACGTAAATTCACTAACACACATTATTTTATAATTTTTTTCAACACATTTAGCTCTTTTTCTTTTCCGGAGCACGTGCATTTCGCACAAACTAAAATTATTTATTTTATTAATTTTGACGTTTTATTTTGTTTGTGGTAGGTTTTAAAATATAGAACAGAGTTTAAATTTTTGGTATTGAAAATAGAACAAAATTTAAAAAATTTTTAGAACTCTGTGCGTCTGGTGAAAATTCAAAAGGCACCAACACATACACATTTGTGTTACTAACACATATTTAGAGTTAGGTACTTTTTTACTAACACATGTATAGAGAGAGTTAGGTACTGCTGTCAAAGAGTTGGACTACTTGTTATACTTTGTTTCGTACCATAATACAACATTAAAATGTTTTATTATTTCAAAAAAAGCGTTTGGTTTTGAACTTTGGTGTACATTTTGTTTCTTTAATTTTTTTTAAATTTCGTTTTTATATTAAGAGCATATTTTTTAAATTTTAAGAGCATATTTGAAAGTTTTTACTGTATATTTAAAGTGCTTAAAATGCTTTTTTTAGAGCATATTTCCGGTTTCCCTGGTAATTAATAACATATTTAAAATTATAAGAAATCATTGCGATGAAACAAAGTTTATATTAAAATAAATCAGTGAAAACAGCAAAATTATAAGATGCGTTTAGTTTTTGTTGTTTTTCTAAACTAAAGCCCTTTACACATGATGATAATGATGTGCATTCAAGTGTGTTGTCGTTATACCCTACACCACCATATCACGTACATTAGGCTGTCCCGTCTTGTTTTTTCGAGCTACACTTTCACAAGAGGTATAAAAATTTGCGTAATTTTACACAGATTACGGTAAAAGTAAAAAAATCGAATTACATGCCATATTGAGGGCTCTACTTTTGAAAACGTTTTTACAAACCTGAACCGTATGCTTAAAAAAAACGAGATACAAATTTTTTTTATTGATATATTTTATACTTGCAATTAATGTACAATAAAATAAAACTTATAATAAATGACTAACCGTAATAATTGGTATATAATTTGAATGTTTTGGGTCAGGAAATTTTTTTTTACGGAATTTTTTTTATAAAAAAATCGTTATAACCGGGGTACGTTATAAACCAACTCCACTGTATCTATCAAATTTGTAGTGTCGTTTTTATATATATTCGTGGCATATTTATAATATGTGTCGAATTTAAGGATAGCGAAATATAATAATGAAAATAACTACTTTTTAAAACTTTGAAGATCGGTAGAGCACTAAAGATATATTTTCATTCTAGTTTTAAAATCATTTTGGTAATCTACGATCAATTAAGCAAATTTTAGGAGGTCTTGCTTTAGCGAAATCAAAAAAAATCTCGGGATAACCTAACGTACATATGTAGGTCTGGCGAGTCACTTTTTTGGCCAAAACTAAAATATTCACTTACATATATACATAAATTCATACAAAATATACAATTAATAACAAAAAACTTAAATTTTATTAATTTAAAGTTGTTGAGTTTCTTAAGCTAATAGGGCCTGAACTTCCTTAATGTAAATAAAAAATCACAATTTTCCCGACGTTTCGCAGATGTTATGTTTACTTTTTCAAGGGATCGTCTATTTAAATAATAAAACTTAAAATTAAAACAATATTTTCAAAACAAACATTTAGAACACTTACAGTTTTTTGTAGATATTTTCTTTACATTAAATTAATTTATTAACATTTATTAAGTTTTTAATAATTTAATTTTTTTCTTGTTTTTTACTTCCACTCTGCCAAACTCTGAGTAAATCACAATTTTTGAAACAAAAGTTTCCCGAAACTAAAATTGATTTCTTAAAAATAAGCGAAAACTTGCAGAAAGTTATTGATGATTCGTAAGCACAAAATATCACTGTAATTTTGTGCGTTTTTGGTTCGTTGAAATCGGTTGAAATTTTGTAAGTTATATACTTTTTTTTATTATAAAAAGTCAAAATCACTGATTTTTAGGTTATGAAAGTTTTTTATGTAATTTCTTATTACCATAATTTTTATTGAATATTTCACTATTAAAAATTTAAATACTTACCATCGTCATTAATATCCATAACTAATAGATTTAAAAAAGTTTTTTATTTTCGTGTAACATGTGACTCAAATAAAACAAAAAACTGCACTACGTGTTTCAGTTTACCATTGCACTTAAAACATTTAACTTTCTCACTTCATAGAATAACGGTTAATTGAAGTTTGTAAAAACAAATTATTTTTTTTTTGTTTGTTATTTTTTGGAATGCAAACGGCATACGCCAACACAAAAACAAACTCGAATATTTTTTAAGAAACCAACAAATTGATGTCATGCTGGTTTCTGAAACTCATTTGACGTCCAGAAGTTCATTTCGAATAAATGGATATGTAATATATGATACCAAAGATCCCAGAGGTAGAGCATGCGGAGGCTCGGCAATTTTAATAAAAACTCGAATCAAACACTACTTAATGTGTGATTTTTGCGAAGATTATCTTCAAGCTATTACAATCTGTCTTGAAGATTTTCATCGAAACTTAGTGATTTCATCGATATAATCACCCCCTAGATTCTCAATTACAGAAAGTCAATATAATAGATTTTTTAAATCACTAGGCCTTCGTTTCCTGGCTGCTGGCGATTATAATGCTAAGCACACATTCTGGTGATCACGACTGCTTACCCCTAAAGGTCGTGTTTTGTTCGACTCAATTTCTAAAATGGGTTTGCATGTGCTTTCGAGCGGCCAACCTACTTACTGGCCTACTGACCCACGAAAAATACCGGATGTTATAGATTTTAGCGTGATGAAAAATATCCCTAGAGAAATGATTCAAATTGAATCCTCGCTGGAACTATCTTCAGATCACTCACCCACTATTGTTACTTTATTGAGCCCCCTAGAAATTGTATCCCCGACTGGTAATTTAGCGATGGCAGGCACAAGAATAAATTGGCTCAAATATAAAAAATACCTCAGTACACATTGCTCGGAAAACATACCGCTAAGAACACCAGAAAACATCGATCACTCTCTTATCAATTTCGATAAAAATCTCAAACTGGCTGCTCAACATGCTACCCAAACCCCCCGACAAATCAGTAAATGAAAAAAGAAGATTTCGCAGAGAGTGGCAATTGCACAGATCCCCCAACTAAAATCGAAGCTTAAAGATTGTATAAAAAGACTTAAAAAGCTCTTGGAATTTCGAAAAATGGAATCATTGAATAAATATTTAGAAAGCCTGGACGCAACCCCGCAATCGGATTACTCATTATGGCGAGCAACAAAAAGTCTTAAAAGACCCGTTATATGTAAGTCCCCCTTGCGAAATTCAAGTGGTGGTTGGGCAAGAAATGATACTGAAAAAGGGAATCTGTTTGTTAATCATTTAAAAAAAGTATTTACACCGAACACATCAAACGAAGCAATTGAGTTGCCACCTGTTGCACCCCATAGCAGCCGTACCCCTACGTTTTGAGATTCGAGAGATCGAAAATGCTATTGTTGATTTAAATCCCAAGAAAGCGCCTGGTATGGACAAGATCAGCAACAAGATGCTTATGGAGCTACCCCGGATAGCAATAAAAATAATTATTTTTATTGAATATTATCCACCAGAATGGAAGGTTTCACTGGTTACCATGATACCCAAGCCGGGAAAAGATCACACAAAAGTAGAATCGTACAGACCCATCAGCCTATTGTCTAATATATCAAAGCTATTTGAGAAGATACTTATGAACAAGTTGTACCCGATGTTAACTGAAAACAATTGTATTCCGAATCATCAATTTGGATTTAGAAGAAAACACAGTACTATCGTCGCCTTACATGGAAAAGTCATATAGATGCAAAGTTGACTCAAATGAAATTGAAATCAATTCAAATTAATTGGCTTATTGACAGAAACTCTACGCTTAGTTTAGATTGTAAACTTCTACTTTATAACATGATCATAAAACCGATATGGTGTTATGACATACAGTTATGGGGCACGGCCTCAGCGTCAAATGTAGAAAAGATCCAAAGACGCCAAAACAAGTTTCTAAGAATGATTACAGTTGCCCCCTGGTATATCAAAAACGCGAATATACACAAAGATCTAAACGTGCCCATTGTAAAAACTGAAATCTCGAAAAATGTACAAAAATATTTAATAAAACTTGAAGTTCACCCAAACCCGCTGGCCCGCAACATATTAGATAACCGTGGCCACACTCGATTAAGAATGAGGGACACAGCAGACCTAATCTAGAAGGAAGAATGCCAATTTAACCAAAACAACCGGCACTGGCTGGACTAATTAAATAATAATTATTAGATATTAGATTTGAACCACTTATTATTAGTTCATTAAATAATGAAGATACAATAAATAAATGATGAAAAAAAATATTGTTATTTGTTTATCTGTGTTTGCTACTATATTCTAACAACAAATATATCAAAAGCAGTTTTGAGTTTTGGCCAAAAAATTTGGTTCGCCAGACCTATGTGTCCTCCCGAAATTTGACTTTATCGGCCATAAATGTTTTATTTATATATGTATCTACACAAATTTTGCTCCAAATAAGTTTTATATATACGGAATTTATGTCACCAAATTCTGTTACAATCGGTCCATAATTAGTCATAGGTCCCATATAGACCCGCTTCCGAAAATCAGACAGGAATATAAATTACTGAAAGTATGGTCGGCCTGGACCGACCATATTTTCTTACTATTTTGTTATTGTTTTTGAATGATAAATAAAATTTTACACGCATTGGCATATTTTCTACCAATTTTTTATTAACTTTATTTGGAATACTCTCTCTCGTGCTCAATCCGCTGCTAAAGCTCGTACAAATTGGTAGAAGTTAATCGGTATTGTTTCAACCGCCAATGAACTCAGGACATTGAGCTGATAACTGCATTAATAAGATATTTTTCTGGGAACACCATTCTTTACAATTTTTGACGTGTGCATTGGGTAGCCATCCTATTGAGAAATGACTTCTTCTGCAGGATAAGCGTTATAATCTACAAAGTCAAAAGATGAATGTGAAAAATACAAAGATGATTACGTATTGAGGTCGGATTTTGAGAAAATTTTTAAAAAATTCAATTCTTCCCTAAAGTTATTGTGGGGTGCAAAATTGAGTACATGCAAGTTATTTTAGTTTTGTCTGTTTTTTTTATTTTTTTATTTAGAACTGGATGTTTTTTGTTTTGAATTGTAATTCATTTTGTTACATATTAAACATAAAATAAATGACAGAAAAAATTTTTGGATTTGCTTTATTAGTTTTATTTTTATTCCATAAGAAGTGCACAAAATAGAAACATGTACTCATTTGAGCTCCCCAGTGTATGTATGTAATTATTGTGATTATTATACCCTACACCACCATAGTGGGGGTATAATGCGTTTGTGCAGATGTTTGTAACGCCCAAAAATATTAGTCTAACACCCACCTTACAGTATACCGATCGACTTATAATCACTTTCTGAGTCGATTAAACGATGTCCATCTGTCTGGCTGGCTGGTCGGCTGGCTGTCCATGTAAACCTTGTGTGCAGAGTACAGGTCCTTCCGAAATTGGACTTTATCGGCCATAAATGTTTAATTTATATATGTCCACATATCTCCACAAATTCCGCTCCAAATAAGTTTTATATATACAAACTTCATGTCACCAAATTTTGTTACGATCGGTCCATAATTAGTCATAGCTCCCATATAGACCCGCTTCCGAAAATCACTTTAACGTGCATAAATCGCTTAAAAATGTTGGTATACACACAAAATTCAACATAGTTAACTTTCATATAGACATAAATCACACGACCTAATTTCATGGTGATCAGTCCATAATTGGTCATAGCTCCTATATAAGGCCCACTTCCGAAAATCACTCAAAAATATAAATTATTGAAATTTTAAAAGAAAAATATTTTTGCTTTTTTACTTAGTGTAGGGTATTATATGGTCGGGCTTGACCGACTATACTTTCTTATTTGTTTTAAACTGTATTCCTTGGAGACATGAAATAACACCCAATGAAATAACGCCCAATTAGGAAAATAAAATATGTCCCAATAAATTAAAACCCAAAAAAATTAAATAACTCCCAAATGAAAAAAATTAATAAACACCCAATTTCAATGAAATAACTCCCAATTAAAATTACAACGTAATTCCCAATATTTGGCTTTTGTTTCATAATGAAATAATTTCCAAAAAATATGGAAATAAAGCCCAATGAAACAAGTCCTAGAAAAAATTAAATAAGACCATTATATTTAAAATTTAATGAAATTTTTATATTCCGACGATATTTGGCAACCTAATACATACTTGGTAGTAATAGAACCAGCATCCAAATATTCTGGAACCTGAAAATACGGTTATTATTGCCATTCAGAAACCTTGATCATAGTTAGTTATGTATGTTGAACAAATATTAGACTCGATTAGTTCAGGAGTTATAAAGAAAAACGTTATTAAAAGTACGTTTTTTCATATAAATTCATATAAAAATTTAAGCAAATAGAAAATAGAACACAGTTGAATCAATATTAATTTATATGGTAAAACACAGGTGTTTAAATTTGTATATGAATTTTTATGAAAAAACGTACTTTTAATAACGTTTTTCTTTATAACTCCTGAACTAATCGAGTCTAGAGATGCTAATCGGGACTGATTTTTGAAAATCCCGGGGTTCGGGATTTGGTAAAGAATCCCGAAATCCCGACCCGGGACATTAAACGCATAAAATACTTCATGAGTACATTATATAAGAAGAAATAACTATAAAGTATGTACTTTAGGGTAGTCGATTTTTTTCACGAAAAATCGTATAGCAAAAACACATTCTACAGAAAATTCTAAGAAATTTTCCCCAAGAAACCATAGGTCTAAAATCAAATCCTATCTTGAGCATTTCGTCTTTTATCGAATGATATTTCAGTATTTATTTTTTTTAATAGTTTTTTTATTGGATAAAAGACAAGATAGTAAAAAGAAAAGAAAGATAGTATTTGATTTTAGACCTACATATGGTTTCTTGAGGAAACTTTATTAGAATTTTCCGTAGATTGCGTTTCTGCTATACGATTTTTTACTTTTTGATCGTCCATACAAATCGACCCAGCCTAATGTACATACTGGTAAAAACAGTACCTTATCTGTTAGCCTTTTAGCAATCGAAATATTTTCATTTTGTTCGAGCTCCTCATCTGAGATAAAATCTATTTCATTTTAAGAGGATTTAAATTGAGTTTTATTAGACAACTTACAAAAAAAGGTGAAGAATTGATTTTCTAGAGCCCCACTCAAGGAAAACCAAAAATACCGTTTTCCTTTATTAACTATATTGTAGCAGGAGCTTAACAAATTTTCTGAACATCACTTTGTGATATTCGGGCATGTAGAATGTCAAAATGCATGAAAAAGGCACACAAAAATGACAATTTCCCCTATTTATTTATGAAAAACGGGATTTATAAAATCCCGAAAACCCCGGGATTTAAAATTAAAAAATCCCGGCCTTCGTGATTCAGGAAATCCGGAAAACCCCTAAAAGCAACAAATACTTAACGATTGGTGTGAATGGTTTTAATGCTGATACAATGAATTTACGTACATGTTAAAAGTTTTACTGTACACAAGTTTAACATAACATATTGGTGTTGCACAGTGGTTTAGAAACTTTTTTTTTTTGAAATAAATCGGTATCTCGGGAACTATTGGATATATTGTTACAAAATTCCACATGGTTGGAGCTGAGGTGTTTTCGAGTTGATCTACGTTTGTTCAGCTTCGTAGCGCTAATGGGCGCCAGTGCGTGGCCCCCACGAAAAAAAATATAAAAGTTGAATTAATGTAAAATTTTAACGGTTAAAGATATCACAACAAAATTTAGAAATAATGTAGATCCAAGTGTCCCTAAATTAATGGCATTTTAATTTTTTTTATTTTAAATACCTAAATTTCTAAAACGGGGAAAATATGTTCCAAAAACTGAGAAAAAATGTAGATCAACTCGAAAACACCTCAGCTCGAACCATGTGAAATTTCGTAATAATATTTCCAATAGTTCCCGAGATACCGAATTATTTCCAAAAAAAAATGTTTCTAAACCACTGTGCAGTGGTATAGAAAAAATAATAGAAGGAAATAAATCTGTAACTTCTAGACGCTTGGACCGATTTCAATAAAATTTGACGTGCACAAGGAGGAAATATTGCCGAGTTTAAGTTTTGAGTTTCGACTTCATGATGACCAGATACGCGGCCAGGGGTCCCCAAAGTAGGACACCTCAGGTATGTTACATTTTTAAAACGATCCTATTTCTTCGTTTGGGTTCCCATTTCCAAAAAATTACATATAATGAATCTCCTTGTCGAGTACTATACAAAACCTCGTCGTTGCTACCAATTATCTCTTATAGCTTAGGAGATATTTGCATTTTAAAATTAAATTTTGATAATATCGGGTGTAAATATTTCTCGATTTTCTCCATTTTTATTTGATTGGACTAACAATAAATGTATAATTATATTGTAAATCATTACTATACGGGTAGCGACGCACACCGGGTTTTAGCTAGTGTATTTATAAAATTCATATTATGATGATGTCCTTAATATTGAATGAGGTGTCCTTTAGCAGCAATTACGTACGAAAAGTTTCAGCTAACGAAATTCTAAATCAAACTAAAGCTAAAGGAAATATAATAAATAAAAATCAACTAAATATTTGATACTTTATAGAAAAATAAAAGTAAAAATCATGCATTTAAGGGTTAAACCCCATAGAACATCTATGAGTAACTGCACGTTACAATGGCAATCATGTTCATGATGAATCATTATATCATAATATGTTGTACTATGATAACCATACTCCGATAATAACTCATTATTTTAAAGCCGCGATCGGCAGACATATACTACTACATTTTGCACTTGTATAAGTGTAAGAGCGAAAAAACAAGAAATGGGAAATAGTTGTACTCTCAACTTCACTACAAGACAGACATGGAAAACTGAAATTTAGATATAATACTAATCTGCAACAAAAATAATACTGTTTTAGTTCAAATGTAGTAAATATTTTTTTGGTTTCTTTGCTCATATTTATTTATTTATGGGGAAAATAAATTTTAAAATTGTGTTTTAATTGTTTTTAAGAATATACATATTAATTAACCTATTTGTCTAGCAATTATTGTGTATGAAAAAATAATAATTTACAAGAAACTTCTAAAAACCCATTTAAGCATCTAAAGGTGAGAGAAAAAAAATTAAAAATAGTTTATAATTCTAAATCAGTGATGTTCAAAAATAAAAATGAAGATATATTGGCGAGAGAGCTACGCAGCAAACATAATGTAAAACACATAAAATAAGAACAAAATAAAGAATGTTTAGATTTAGAATTTTTTCCAGATATAACCAATTTATTAAATGAATGTAATTTACATTTTAAGGAAATGAAGGAATACAGTGAGCCTCAAAAGTGAGTAAACAGCAGCGAATTTTTTGATTTTTTAAGATCATGATAGTCCAACTTAAATCTATATTTTTCACAACCAAAGATATTCAAGCCAATCTCTATCAAACCGAAACTTTAAAATTTTAATCATGGATAAATTTTAGAATTTTCATTATCTTAAAAAATATCCAATAATTTTTGGTGTATACTCACTTTTGCGGCTCACTGTATATATTATACGGCCGAAATTCTGTGAAATTTTTTATTTATTTTTGTTTTTACTTCATAAAAGTGGTTGCCACAAACATATACTTAATTACTGCAATCATATATATAATTGCTACAATTATATGAATGGTAACATAAATATATTATGATTACCACTATCATATACATAATTACAGTAACCATAATAGATAGGGGGTTAAGATCTTCCACAAAAATTTTCCCCATAAAATTCCACAATATAACTCTGAGAATAATAATTCTCTCAGATATTAACTTACAACAATTTTTTCAATTAGTATAATGCTACCTTCGATCAAAAAATTAAAACTTTGACCTACTGTAAAAAAAATTCATACCAGCTGGACTAATGGTTTATTCTACAAAAATTATCTAGTCAACATGCCCTTTCAGAATTATAGGATCGCTATTCTGTTCCAATCACAAAGTCTCAATTTGTTGGACAGTGTAATTAGCTATTCCCCTTTTTTAATTTTAAACAAATTGTAATACAAAAACTTTATATTTAAAGTAACAAAGACCCCATTAACACTAGGAAATTTAGTTGCGCAAGTCTCTTGTGTTTGCTGATGCTAGAGTAGAGATGCCAAACGGGGAATCCCGTTCCCGAAAATCCCGGGGTTTTCGAGATTTCTTGAAGCCCGGGATTTTTTAATTTTAAATCCCGGGATTTTCAGGATTTTCCAAATCCCGTTTTTCATAAATAAATAGGGGTAATTGTCATTTTTGTGTGCCTTTTTTATGCATTTTGTCATTCTACATGCCCGAATATCGCAAAGTGATGTTGAGCAAAGTTGTTAAGCTCAACTCCTGCTACAACGTAGTTAATAAAGGAAAGCGGTATTTTTGGTTTTCCTAGAGTGGGGCTCTAGAAAATCAATTCTTCACATTTTTTTGTAAGTTATCTAACGAAACTCAATTTAAAATTTAAATTTTAAATCCTCTTCAAACGAAACTGATTTTATCTCAGATGAGGAGCTCGAACAAAATGAAAATATTTCGATTGCTCAAAGGCTAAAAGATATTATTAATAAATGTAAAAAACCCAAATAACAATAACGAAACCAAGTTATAATGTAGATTTGCAACTTGCAAAAGAAATAGATCACTTTATTTCTGAAAACAAAATTAAGCTAAATTCTTAAATTGACAAAAAAAGCTAAAAACCGGTTATTCGAAAAGGTTTTTGATAAAAAAAAACCGAAAACCGGTTTTTAAAAATTACGCTTTTTCGAATTATTTGAAAACCGGTTTTTTGAATTTGTCGAATATTTGACAACTCTACCTGTCAGCCATAACAAAAATGTTCAAATGTTAAAGAAAAATTTCTGATTTATTTAAAAATTTCTAAAAACAATTTATCATTTTTTAATGTAATTTAAATACACCAAAAGTTAATAATATATCACACGGTGAATAACGGCAGAATTGAAAAAATTTTCCTCGTTTTATGAATTTAGTGCGACAGAATATTTGAATTCGGATTAGGCCATAAATCGGTACAATACTACACCATTTCCAATTATATTTTAGAAGTTTCTAATTATATTTTAGAAAATTCCAATTGAATTTCTGAAATTTCCGATTATATTTCAGAATTTTCTAATTGAATTTCAGAATATTCCAATTATATTTCAGTATTTTCCATTTGTTTTTCAGAAATCTAATTGTATTTCAGAAAATTCCATATGTATTTCACAATTATCCAATTGTATTTCAGAATTTTCTAAAAAGTCAAAATTTAAATTGAAAAATGTGTGAGATACTTTTACAAATAAAATTTTCAAACAAAATTGGAATTCGTATTTTATTGAAATAAAGCGTAATAATGGTTAATTAAACAACTAAACTGACATAAAGCTGTAAAATTTAAAGAAATTCAACTCACATTCACATTATTTTATTGTAAAATACGGTGAGTATGTATACTAGGGTGCCCCTTAATAAACAAAAGTTGGATTTTGGCCATTCTCACCCTCCAGTTTGGTGAACATTAGTAAAAAAATCATACTGAAAAAATTTTAGGTAAATCGGTTGGGGATAAGACGTGCCGCAAGCCCTCTGAAGTTTTGAGATGCATTTACAAGGGGAAAAAATGCATTTTTTCAGTTTTTGTAAAAATTTTGCCATTAAAAAATTACTTTTGTAATTTAATTTAAAAGAATCGAAATGTGTACGTAATTGTCGTTCTAATGAGACATAAAAAACAGAAATCGGTCAAAATATGTTAAAGTTATTAAAAATTCGCCAGGCCATTAACGTGTCTCAGGCCACTAGAACAAGAAATGTAGGAACAAAATTAAAATATTTTGCGAAATATTAAAATAAAAGCTCATTTTTACTTAAAATATGTCCATATATACTTGTATATGAGTTTTAGTCTTCGTAGAATACCGTTAACCTATTCTTAGGTATGAACAAAAAATAAAATTTTTTTAACGGCAGTTTCAAAACTCCATTTTCAAATTTTGAAAAATTTTGTTAAACAAATTTCCGAATTTTTTGATAATCTCATTGGGATTTATTAAGAATATAATAGGGAATAAAAATGTGTACTCTTATGAATTTTAAGTAAAGTCTATTCAGAAAATCATAGTCCAGATAATTCTAAATATACTCTGAAAGTTTTACTAAAATTGGAAAACGGTAAATCTTAAATCGTGAAGGTCAAATGTCAAATTTTTCAATATTTGGAATTTCTCTTGGAAAGATTTCGAAAGGTTCGAAATGTTGTATATTTTTGGGCCGATTTTGATGAAATTTAACAAAACTATAACATAATCTCTAGGGTTTATAATAACAGCACAAGAATGGAAATTAACGTTTAATGGCACTTGGGGTTAAAATTACCCCAAAAATTTAAAATCATATTTTTTTATGGTTTTGGAAGTTTGGGGTCATTTTAACACCAAGTGGTATATAGGGTTAATTTTAATTTTTCTGCTGTTTTTGTAAATACTAGGGTTTGTGTTATATTTTTGTTAAATTTCATCAAAATCGGCTCTAAAATATACAACATTTCGAACATTTCGAAATCTTTCCAAGAGAAATTCCAAATATTGAATAATTTGACTTTTGACCTTCACTATTTAAGGGTTAACGTTTTCCGATTTTAGTAAAAGTTTCAGAGTATATTTAGAATTATCTGGACTATAATATTCTCAATAGGCTTTACTTAAAATTTTATAAGAGTAAGGAAATAGAGCTCATTGGCCTAAAAATTGCTAAATAATTGGTTTTTCTCGAAAATTTCAAAATTTAAATCGGAGGTACGGAAAAACTATAAGAGATATTTTCATAATTTTTTCACATTTTTATTCCCTATTATATTCTTTAATAAATCCCAATGAGATTATCAAAAAATTCTGAAATTTGTTTAACAAAATTTTTAAAAATTTGAAAATGGAGTTTTGAAACTGCCGTTAAAAAAATTTTATTTTTTTGTTCATACCTAAGAATAGGTTAACGGTATCCTACGATGACAAAAATTCATATACAAGTAAATATGGACATATTTTAAGTAAAAATGAGCTTTTATTTTAATATTTCTCAAAATATGTTAATTTTGTTCCTACATTTCTTGTTCTAGTGGCCTGAGACACGTTAATGGTCTGGCGAATTTTTAATAACTTTAACATTTTTTGACCAATTTCTGTTTTTTATGTCTCATTAGAACGACAATTACGTACACATTTCGATTCTTTCAAATTAAATTGCAAAAGTAATTTTTTAAAGGCAAAATTTTTACAAAAACTGAAAAAATGCATTTTTTCCCCTTGTAAATGCATCTCAAAACTTCAGAGAGATTGCGGCACGTCTTATCCCCAACCAATTTACCTAAAATTTTTTCAGGATGATTTTTTTACTAATGTTCACCAAACTGGGGGGTGAGAATGGCCAAAATCCAACTTTCGTTTATTAAGGGCCACCCTAATGTATACGTGTTTAATTTAGAAATTTTAGAAGTGCGGATTGTTAGTATTATACGTTACCGAACTACTTTAAAGACTGCTGAAGAACCAAAAGTAGAATATAAAAATAAAAAAACGACATGGTATTCACAAACTCAATTCTGCAGGAGAATAATATTCAGCTGATTACAATTTTTGTGGAAAAATTAAATGAAAAAACTCATTATCGAAAAACTATATGTATTAAAAAACTACTTAAAATTCAGTACTCAATTAACCGGGAAAATTGATTATCCAGATTTCTCCCGGTCCCGACCATTACGTATAATCGAGGTCTCACTGTACTCTAAACATTATTCAATATTTAAACAAAAATTACCTATTATCGATTCGAATTACAATAAAAATGTCCACCTTCGAACCAACTTATTGTAGCAAAAAAGAAGAGCCATCGGAATACTATAAATTTATAGGTACTTATTAGGGTATTCAATTAATCGGGTTTCTGGTTTAATCGGTTAATCGAGATTTAGATTTATTCGGTTAATAATCGGTTAATTTAAAATTATTCGATTAACCGAATAATTTCTATGTTCATTTTAAATTGAAAATACAACAACGAATTTTGTGTGCAAAAACATTAAAAACAGCAAATAAGGTATTTGAGATCATTTTTGTAAACATATCGCCTATTTGCTGCAACAACGTCATAACTCAAAATCCGTGTTTTATGAACTGAGTACTACAAAATACGAGCTGTTCTTAATTTAATTTTTAATTTTTTATATGAGTGTTTTTTTTTAGTTGTAAACATCAAAATGATAATTCATGTTTTCTCGTATATTTGATAAATAAAAATTTAGGTTAAATACAGATTAGAAAGATATTAACATCTACTATTTATATTTCTGAAATCGCATGATTTGTTGAAAATTTATTTAAGAAATATTAAAATGTCATGAAATATTCAAAAACGTTTTTCTCGAAAAGATTTTTTTTTATTATGACGTTGTTGCAGCAAATGAGCGATGTGTGAGTTTTTTAGGGTCTTAGTGAGATCTTCAGAAATAATCTTTTATAAAAAGAATATAATTGAAACGATTTTTTTCTTTAGATTTAATGAAACTTTTCTTGGAAAAAACTCTCGCTGATTGTATATGTTGAAGAAATCAAAAGCATGATAAAGAATATTCCTTTTTGGATTGTTTTAGATTTTGATGAAGTTATGATAAAAGACTAATTCAAAAAAAAGTTTCGTCTATACATGTAAATACAAAGTTTCAAATACATGTACATTTTTATTATACATACTCACTAATCATGTTTATTCAAAATGATGTTCAATCTTCAAAAAAAAATCTAATTTCAATATGATATTTGTATTTGAATTGAAACGGAAAAATAAATACAAAAAACATATTTAAAGTGCAAAAATAAAGGAATTTCGGTTAATCGGTTAATCGACACAAATTAATCGGATTATTCGTTATTTGAAAATCGGCATTTCAAATTATTCGAACAGTTAACCGTACAAAATTAATCGGTTAACCGATTAACGGTTAATCGATTGAATACCCTAGTACTTATCTATATATATAAAAGTGAATGTGTGTCTGTATGTATGTATGTATGTATGTATGTATGTATGTATGTATGTATGTATGTATGTATGTATGTATGTTTATTATTATTAGTTTGGGAGCTATAGACGGCTAAACGGCTGAACCGATTTGCTTGAAATTTTTACAGTATATTTATGTATGTCTGGAAGGAGCTATAGGCTACTTTTTGTTTTGAAATTTTAAGTGGGCGTGGTACCTCCCATACAAAGTTAATTTTAAAAATCAAATATTTAGGAAACTATAATAGCTATAGTCCTCAAATTTTGCATGAGCAATTCCACTGTTTGTTTAAATATTTGCGGCAAAAATGGGAGTAGTAGCCATAGAGGGCGTGGCACCTCCCATATGATGATAATTTAAAAAAATTTATATATGGGAAACAATAAGATATATGGTACGGTTATTCTACCATCAATATTAATATTTAGGACAAGAATGGGCGGACTATCAATAGTGGGCGTGGCACCTATGATGACAAATTATAAATAGGGAAAGCTATATCATCTATCAATATTAATATTTAGGACAGAAATGCGCTGACTACCAACAATATTAAGTAAATGTTAAAATTTGTATACCTTTGAAACCCTTATCTATATATCATCATAATATTAATAGGCAAGTCGATTTCTTTAGACCCCTTTTACGCTCACATTATACATTCAATTTGGGCAAGAAATATACCATTTTAAAGGGATGTATTCACAGAAGTGCAGAATATATATTTTATTGAAATCGGTTCCGTATTTTAGGAGCTATAAGCATGTAAAGTTGTTACTAACACATATGCAAAAAACGTGTACATGTAATCTTCAAGCTAAAAAGTAAACAAAGCAATTATGTTTGTCCAGTTTGTTGTTGTAAATAAATAAGAGAAATAGTTAAACAACATTGATTTTGCTCTGTTTTAAGTGAGAGTTGTTATAGAAAACAATGAAGAAGAAGATTTTAATAATTGAAACAAATATTTTGAAGGTGTTTTTTTGTAAGTAAATAGTTATTTTATAATATCTGCAGAACTATAATTGTGACGGTGTTCAAATTTTATACGAATCAATTTCTTATCACTGCATGAAGTTTAAATAAAAATGGGACGGATCGGAACTGGTGGCGAGTCACCTCCCATACAAAGTAAATAGTTATTTTTAAATATTTTGTGAACTATAATTCCAAGATTTTTCAAACTTTGTCTAAATGGCTCTTTTATCATTTTGCATAGTTTCACTGGAAATAAATATATACAAAGTAAATATTAATTTAGAATGTCTGGGGAACCAAAATGGGAGGGTCGGAAAAGGAGGTGAGTCACCTCCCATACGAAGTAAGAATTACAAGATTCTTCAAACTTTGTCCGCATTGCAGAGACTGTGTGAAAATGGTCGGGATTGCATTAGTGGTCGTGGCACCTCCCATACAAAGTAAATAATTAATTTCGAATATCTGGAGAACTATAATTCTAAAATTATTTAAAATGTGTATCAATCAATTTATTACCTACGGAGGTTAGCTAATACGAATTCATTCCTGATCCTTTTACAAAGTTCGGCTTAGTAGGAATGACCCCTCTCATATAAAGGCAAGTTAAAGTGAAGCTTGATATGAGTTATTTTTTACATAAAATACATACAAAATGGGTGGGATCAATGGAGTGGTATCTCCCATACCAAATTAGTTAATGTTTGAATATCAAGCGAACTGTAATTGAGAGATTCTCAATATTTTGAATGTGTTATTTTCATACCATTGCACTATGTGCCCAATTCCAATTTTTGTGGCAAAAAATCAAATGTTCAGCTTTCGCTTTTTGAAAAAAAAAATTATATGCCAAAAATGTATGCCAATTGGCCTATAGATATCCCACTCGTATCCCACTAAGGGACCTAAAATATCTTAAAGGAATGGACCTAAGCTTTCTTTTGACTAAAAAAAAATTTTTTAAAAAAGGGCCCATTTTGAAAAAAAATTCGAATTTGCAAAAAAAAAGTCAATAATTGAATGTCTTGAGTTACAACATTTTTATTTTAATAGATATCCTACTCACATCTTCCTAAGTGACAAAATAGGTCTTAAGGAAAAGACCTAAGCTTTCTTTTGAGCAAAAAAAAATTTTTAAAAAAAAGTCCCATATTGGAAAAAAATTTCGATTTTGCAAAAAAAAATTAAAAAATTGTTACAAAATATTTATTTTGATAGATATCCCACTCGCATCCCACTAAGGGACTAAAAATATCTTAAAGGAATGGACCTAGGCTTTCTTTTGAGCAAAAAAAAAAATTAAAAAAGGGCCCATATTGGAAAAAAATTTTGATTTTGCAAAAAAAAATTAAAAAATTGTATGTCACTCGCATCCCACTAAGGGACTAAAAATATCTTAAAGGAATGGACCTAAGCTTTCTTTTGACTACAAAAAAAATTTTAAAAAAAGGGCCCATTTGGAAAAAAAATCGTATTTGCAAAAAAAAAAGTCAAAAATTGTAAGTCTTGAGTTAAAAAATATTTATTTTGATAGATATCCCACTCGCATCCCACTAAGCGACCAAAAGGGTCTTCAAGGATAATATCTAAGCTTTTGTTTGACCTAAAAAAAAGATTAAAAAAGGGTCCATTTTGAAAAAAAAAGTCAACAAAGTTTTTGATTTTGCAAAAAAAGTCAAAAATTTTATGTTTTGAGTTACAAAATATTTATTTTGATAGATATCCCACTCGCATCCCACTAAGCGACCAAGTAGGTGTTCAAGGAAAATATCTAAACTTTATTTTAAGAAAAAAAAAAAAAAAAAAAAAAAGGACGCATTTTAAAAAAGTTTTTGATTTCGGAAAAAAAATATTAAAAATTTTTTATTTTTTTTTTTAAATATTTTTTTTCGAAAGATCGAAGAAATAGCTATCTATACTATTTGGGACACATTTTGCTAAGAACAATAGGTAATAAGTTACATGGATAAGAAAAAAACCCCTGTTTGACCAAATTGTCAAAATTTTACCCCCTATAACTCAGAGAGTTCTCGACCGATGTTGTTGAAAAATTGTGTCTGAGTTACTATCCAATAGAGCTAACCTTGGTGCAAATTTCATCCCGATCGGAAGACATCGATTTCAAAAGTTGGTTCACTTGACATGAAATGCCTCATATATAAAAAGCTGTGAAAGTTTAAATTTTTTAAATAAAGTTTTCAAGCTGAAAAAAAATTGCATTAGGTGATTTTTAAAAAAAAAAATAGTTATAACTAAGATTTTACCAAAATGGATTACAGTACCGGAGGTGTGTACTTAAAAAAAAAAATATTTTACTAAATGTTTATATTAAGTGTAAAATTTCGTGTTTTTATTTATGTTTTTTGTAAAGTTACGTTGTTACGTTTGCCAATTTTTTTAAAATGCTTATTTAGGAGTCTGTGCACAAAGTTTTATGATGCTAGATCCCTTGGAAATATTTTTGCCGCAATTTTGACTTTTGGACACATAGTGCATTGCATGTACGTAGTTAGGTTGTATCGGAAATCCATTCATATTTTTTAAATTTTAATAGGATAGGGGTAGCGAAGTGCACCGGGATATGCTAGTAAAAGTGAATGTGTGTTTGTTTGTATGATTGTTTGCTTATTTGTATTTTATACGTGGAGAAAAATCATGATCAATCAATAATGTTAAGTTAAAATTAGTATACCTGTGAAAGTATATATAAATACTAATCTTCGAAATCTTTTATTACCATATTTCCTGTACGAAGTAAATATTATTTATTGCTTATTTAGGAAAATATGTAGATTCTAAGATGGTAATCTAAAAATTTATAAATCAATCGACACAGTTGAAAATTGGTGCTCCTATTATTTTACTAAGAAACATTGATCCACCACGACTTTGTAATGGCACTCGACTTATAGTAAAGAAATTAATGAACAATCTAATCGAGGCGACCATTATAACTGGAAAGTACAATGGATCAGATGTATTGCTGCCACGTATTCCGATGATAACTTCGGAAATGCCATTTGATTTTAAGCGATTGCAGTTTCCTATTCGCCTAGCATTTGCAATGACAATTAATAAAGCTCAAGGTCAGTCTTTGCAAGTTTGTGGAATAAATCTAGAAAATCCATGTTTTTCACATGGACAGCTTTATGTTGCATGTTCGCGAGTGGGAAAACCCACAGACTTATATGTATATGCACCAGAAGGAAAAACCAAAAATATTGTATATCCTAAGGCATTAGAATAAAAAATAATTAATAAAAATAATGTATATATCAAACATTAAATAAAAAATGTTTTTCTATAAACTTCTATATTTAACATTAAGGTTATAAATAAGAAACAAATAATGTACTACTTATTAAAATAGAAACTAATTTGATAGACTAAATAAGTATATTGTAAATCATAAGATAATATAATAAGAATTAATTTAAAAGGAAAACTGTAGATTTTAATAACTTAATAAATATATTTGTTTAACTCTAAACTTTTTAGCTAGGTTTTAGCTAGTGTATTAATAAAAAAGATTTTTTCAAATCTAATTGTCATAAATATTACATCTTCTACAATGAAATAAAAAACGGAAATAAGTGCGATATGGGAAAATAAATAATAGTGCACGCCATCAACACGGAATAAACTTCCAAATTGTTTAGACAGGTTAATAATAAGAAAAGGTGTGTGTGTGTGCATAGTTCAGTTATTTTGTATTATCGATACAAACCTTTGGTCGTGGGCCATAATGATAATGAGTTCAGGAATATAAAATATTTACCTTTTGAATATTTTTTGTTTTCGTTTCTCTTGAGATAAAACATAATAAATATGTTTTAATACATGTACTAAATTTGGATACACGTCAAATAATTTTTGTATTGCAAAAAAAACAACGACTAAAGAAAAAAATAATCTTTATTTTTTTTTACGATGCTTATAAAAACAGAAAATCGATAACAACGTCGTCTTATCTTTGTGTCGTATAAATTGTACAAGGAAAAGTGATCGTGTGATAAGATTAATGTGGAAGAATGTTAATGTTAAGTGTTGGAATATACATATAATCGATTATAAAGTTTAGACAGCTTATATTTTTATCAGCTTTGAAAAAAAATATATACATATCGCACTCGTTCAACAATACTGTATTAACTCAAAATTTTTAAAAATTCACTTTTTGCAAGAATTTCAACGTATTCCGATTACTCTTTCATCTCGAAAACCACATTTGAGACCATTTTCGTTCTAATTAGTGACTACATTTGTATCAACAAAAAGGTATTATTTTGAGTTAATTCTATTAAAAAATTTAAATAGAATATTTTCATATACAAATTTATTATTTTGAATTGAGCCTTTATTCAAGTTAAAATTAATCAAATTGTTGTATTTAAATTTGGTTGTATTTTGAGTTGATACTGTTTTGTTGATAAAATAATACAAAAATCGAGAAGTTTCAGAAAAATGGCATTAACTGAAAAAATAGATTTATTTTGCAATATTGCAATTATTAATAATTTTAAAGAAAAACAAGTAAGAGTGCTATATTCGGCTATGCCGAATCTTATATACCCTTCACCTTTGTTGTGGATGCATTATTATTTTTTATAATTAGTATATATATAGGTATGTATGTACATTGCCCACTTTCAGCGTACAGCATCCTAAATTTATCAAGAACACAAAAAACAACAACAACGCCAAACGAAACAAAACACCAAAAGAAAAAACAAAAACAAAATACGCAAGGCAATGAAACCAACACACATCCAAACATACGTTTAATTGTATAAAAAACAACAACAACGACAAAAGAAACAAAATACGCAAAGCATGCACATTCAAACATACACAACCAAACAAAAGTTTAGTTGTATAAAAAACAACAACAACGCCAAAAGAAACAAAACACAAAAAAAAACAAAATACACAAAGCTTGCACATCCAAGCATACGTTTTGTTGTTTTTTTTCAAAGCATGCAATACATTGTGTTTTTTGATGAAATTTTCAGAGGTTGTCTCGGATTTTTGCTCATATCTCCGTTATTTATGGACGGATTTTGCTGATTTTAAATAGCAAAATTCTCGAAAGTATGTCTGACAGAATTGTTGAAGATTTGGATCCCGGAGATATCTGGGGCCTTCAGAAAATTGATTTCAACAGACAGACAGACAGACGGACGGACAGACAGACAGACAGACGGACATGGCTTAATCGACTCCGCTATCTATAAGGATCCAGAATATATATACTTTATAGGGTCGGAAATGAAAAATGTAGAAATTACAAACGGAATGACAAACTTATATATACCCTTCTCACGAAGCTGAAGGGTATAATAATGTACAAATATTTTCAAATGGAATTTGCTTACTCTGATGAATTCGGATTTTCAAATTCTCTTAAAATGTAACCACAAACAATTTTTGCCTTCTACTGAAAATTTTAAAATTTTGAGTTAATACAGTATTGTTGAACGAGTGCGATATGTATAAAATATATATTTACATACATACATATTAGGGTTCCTAATTTCCTGGACTTTTTATCTTCCCGGGAGGAAATTAAAACATTCATTTCATTCCCGGGAATGTTTTAATAATAAATTAAACCAAAAACCATTCCCATAGCATTTATCAAGCTTAGCCTTTGTTTAAGTGATAGTTTTTTTTTCCAGAAAAAATAATTCTTAATGAGCAGATGAAATTCACTCAAGTCAAGTGATAGTCTGCTATCAATGGCTGCTATCAAATGCTAAATGACGCAGCTTGTTTTTGCTGCGAGTATACTGGAGTATACTGACAGATGCCTGTTGTCAGGAGCAGTATTGCCCTTTCAGTTAAGAGCTGAGAAAATCAAATCGTATAAAACATGATATACGAGTATGTAAACAAATTTAAACCACTATTATTGATATTATTTTCTGTAAATATAAATATCCTTACAAGTTGTAATGTTAGGCGTCTTAATAACATACAATTTCAATTTGATTCATTCTTAATGACCGAGATTTTTGTTGTGCCTAAAAAATGGATTGAAAAGAATACGGCTATTTAACCGTAATGCTTCTTTGCCATCTGAAATTTTTCTCGCATAGGATCCCTAATACATACATATGTATATTTCAAATTGAAATTAGACATAAAATAAACGAAAGTATTTTATTTGGCAATAATAAGGAATCAATAGCGTTGTTCTCGAATGAATGAAACTCTAACGCATGGAAAATATTATTTAATGAATATTTAAAATATAAATTTAAATAGAACAAACATAATAATTTGCCTCTTAGTTTGTTTCAAAACAACATTTGTTGAAAATAGTAGTTACGATTTTTTCAAATATTTGATCAATTTGAATGTAGCTTTATTTATATCCAATCCACAATATCCCAGTTTTTAAACACACACACGATTTATGACAAATCTAATTACTAAATCTAACAATTGAGTAATGGGTGTAGAGTGGTGACTAGGGTATTAAAATTATTCGATTTTTCTCTTGTTCGAATAAACCGAATAATTCGAATAAGAGATTTTAACTTGTTCGAATAATTCGATCACACGTTTAAAATTAATCGAATTATTCGAATAATTAATTTTTTTTTTAAAAAGTAAAGAATGTTAAAGAAAAACAAAAAATAACGTTAACGTTAACAATTCAAAGGCCATCAGAAATATTCTGATGAGATTCCTTCCCGAACAATCGACAAAACAATTGACTAGCAAAAGTCTTTAGTTTTGCGTTTTGATCCTGAATTCAAGTACAATATTAATAATATTAAGAACTTTTTTATGTCGTTCATTAATTCGGGTTTTAGAATGAGTAACTAATTCTTTAGTAAATTAATTATTCACTTTTTCTAAATTATTTATAACAAATTGTATTATACCCGCAAGCTCTATCAACGTTAGCTTAATCAAGTAGTCTAGGGAATTACACAAATCTGTCAAAAGTTTGATATCACTGTCAGTGAACGTGGCTAATTTGAATTCTGACAGTGCATGATTGACGCATTTATAAATACGCAAAAAGTTTATTACAATGTTAGACAAATCGCACTTGATCAACAAGAGGGCATTAACTCAAAATTTTCAGTAGAGGTTAAAAACTGTTTGTGGTTACATTTTAAGAGAATTTGAAATTCCGAATACATCATATTAAGCAAATTCCATTTGAAAATATATTTACATTGTTTTTCTCTTAATTTTTCCCAATTATTGCAAAAATATATCTATTTTTTGAGTTAATACCATTTTTCTGAAAAAATGTGAAAAAATTTTTTCTAAAAAGAGTCACATTTCGAATTAAAATCATAAAGTAAAACAAAATTTATCAACAAAACAGTTTAAACTCAAAATACAACCAAATTTTAACTTGAATAGAGGCTCAAATCAAAATAATACCTTTTTTATGAAAATATGGTTTTCGATATGAAAGAGTAATCGGAATACGTAGAAATTTTTACAGTAGATAGATATTGATGTTGTTAGTTGATTTCTTGCAAAAAGTGAAATTTTAAAAATTTTGAGTTAATACCCTCTTGTTGATCAAGTGCGAAATGTACAAGACGAACTCCATGTTTTTCTGGCAACAAAATGTAAGTTTTCAATGTTTTGTGTTTTTCATTAGTCATTCAGCCTTTTTTTATACTCTTCACCTTCGTGAGAAGGGTATATACTAGGGTATTCAATTAATCGGGTTTCTGGTTTAATCGGTTAATCGAGCAAATAATTAATCGAGGTTTAGATTTAATCGGTTAATAATCGGTTAATTTAAAATTATTCGATTAACCGAATAATTTATATTTTCATTTCAAATTGAAAATACAACAACGAAGTTTGTATACAAAAACATAAAAAATGGCAAATAAGGTATTTGAGATCATTTTTGTAAACATATCGTCTATTTGCTGCAACAACATCATTACTCAAAATCCGTGTTTATTGAACTGAGTAATACAAAATATGCGCTGTTCTATAATCTTTCATATAGTTTTATCAGTTTTCAAAAAAATAAATTATTTTTTGTGTGAGGGTGTTTTTTTGTTGTAAACATTGTAAAACTTCATGTTTTCTCGTATATTTGATAAGTAAAAATTTGGGTTTAATACAGGTTAGAAAGATATTAAAATCTCCTATTTAAATTTCTGAAATCGCATGACTTGTTGAAAATTTATTTAAGAAATAGTAAAATGTCATAAAATATTCAAAGATGTTTTTCTCGAAACGACTTTTTTGAATTATGACGTTGTTGCAGCAAATGAGCGATGTGTGAGTTTTTTTATAGTTTTAGTGAGATCTTCTGAAATAATCTTTTATAAAAAGAATATAATTTAAACGATTTTTTTCTTTAGATTTAATAAAACTTTTCTTGGAAAAAACTCTCTCGCTGATTGTATATTTTGGAGAAATCAAGAATATTCCTTTTTGGATTGTTTTAGATATTGATTAATTTAATAGTTTCGTTCAGTTATGGTAAAAGACTCATTTCCAAAAAAAAGTTTCGTCTATACATGTAAATACAAAGTTTCAAATACATGTAAATTCAATATGTCAGTTGTTATACATACTCACTAAACATGTTTATTGGATGTTCAAAAATATCTAATTTTTAATTTGAAATTTGTATTTGAATTGAAATGGAAAAATAAATACAAAAAAAAAAAATTTAAAGTGCAAAAAAAAGGAATTTCGGTTAATCGGTTAATCGGTTAATCGACACAAATTAATCGGTTTATTTGTTATTTGAAAATCGGCAATTTCAAATTATTCGAACAGTTAACCGTCCAAAATTAATCGGTTAACCGATTAACGGTTAATCGATTGAATACCCTAGTATATACATATAAGTTTGTCATTCCGTTTGTAATTTCCACAATATAATTTTCCCATCCTATAAAGTATATATATTCTGGATCCTTATAGATAGCGGAGTTGGTTAAGCCATGTCCGTCCGTATGTCTGTCTTTAAAATCAGCAAAATCCGTCCATAAATAACGGAGATATGAGCAAAAATCCGAGACAACCTCTGAAAATTTCATAAAAAAAAGACAATTTATTGCATGCTTTGACAAAAAAGCAACAAAACGTATGTATGTTTGGATGTGTGTAGGTTTCATTGCTTTGCGTATTTTGTTTTTTTGTTTGGTGTTTTGTGTTTTTTTGGTGTTTTGTTTTTCTGTTGTTGTTTTTTATACAACAAAACGTATGTTTGGATGTGTGTTGCAGTGATGTTATTTGAACATTTATATTTAGTGCCAAATTGATGTATAAATTGTGCCAAAATGGGTTCAATAGTGCCAAAACTACATTTCACAAAATAAATCGAATTTGTATCCCTTTTTAACACAATTTGTTAAAAAGTAATGGTAATTCAATAGAAACACGTCATTTGCTATTAGGCTGTTTGAATTCGTATTTGCAAATGGCATAATGTGATTATGATGGCCTCATGCTGGGTTATGACTAGAAGATTGGAGATTAAATTAAGTTTAATCTGCGTACGTTTGGGTTGTCGATTATTTTATTAAGGAATTACTCAAGATAAAAATTATAATTTTGATCAAAATGTATCTGGTCGGTTTGATAAAATTTGGAGCCTTTACTTAAGAGTGGACTTTAGGTATATCATAGACAAGTTAAAGTATACTTCTGACATTGTAGTCGACTCTAAATATAAAACTAGCTGATGTTGTTTTTAACTCGGTTAACAAGAGCATCAGCTGTTCTTCGCCAAGTAAAAAAGTTCGCCAAAAAATAAAAATGTTTATGTTAAAAGATATTGGGAAAAATTTTGCAATTATTTAACAGTTATCAATAAAATTAGAACTAAAATATCCTAAATATGATATTAATCTTATCTTTTGCATTTTTCCACCACAAACTGCTTTTTTTCTTTAGATTCCGCGGTTACTTCTATTGTTTACCTTTTTAGTGTTTGACTGTGATTATGGGCCAATAAAAAAAGGAAATAAAATTCGAAATATTCTTAATCATTTCTACATTATTTTGTTTATTTATGAAAATTTTCCATTTTAAATAAATTCCACTCAAATCGTCTTAAAAATAAATTATAATAAAAATGAACTTAAGCCTAATTAAAAATTTACTTTCAAATTAAATAACAATAAACTTTAACAAAAATATGAATTCAAAGCCTTCAACCTCTTTGTATATTTTGTGACAATCATAAATTTTTACTGAAAATCTAACATGTCTAAATCGTAAATTAACCATATTATGGTTACCACAATCATGTAAATGGTTACTGTGACTATAATATTGTTAAAAATCTTGTAACACTATTTAAATGGTTACAGTAACCATGCCCAATTATATTTTTTCTCTGCGTGTATTAACCATTGAAAACGGTACTGTAACGACTTATTTTCTTATTTTTACATTCTTTGCTACTTTTGTTTTTTATACTTTCTGTTCGTTATATTGAGCGTACAATTTTCGAAATATTCGCTATATAATGCTAAAAATTTGGTCGTTTGTTTGATTTTGTTTGTTTTTTCTCATCATTCGTTATATCGAGCATACAATTTTTGAAACGTTCGTTATATAAGGTGGTCAATGTTACGAACTCGACCGTGCGTTAAATCGGATTTTCGTTAAAGTGAGATTCGTTATACCGGGATTTGCCTGTATATGGAAAAACTAAACATAAATTGGCACATTTCAGAAAAAACAAGTAAGAGTGCTATATTCGGCTATGCCGAATCTTATATACCCTTCACCTTTGTTGTGGATGCATTATTATTTTTTATAATTAGTATATAGGTATGTATGTACATTGCCCACTTTCAGCGTACAGCATCCTAAATTTATCAAGAACACAAAAACAACAACAACGCCAAACGAAACAGAACACCGAAAGAAAAAACAAAAACAAAATACGCAAGCCAATGAAACCAACACACATCCAAACATACGTTTAATTGAATAAAAAACAACAACAACGCCAAAAGAAACAAAACACAAAAAAAAAAAAATACGCAAAGCTTGCACATCCAAACATAAGTTTTGTTGTTTTTTTGTCAAAAAAACCAACACACAACCAAACAAACGTTTAGTTGTATAAAAAACAACAACAACGCCAAAAGAAACAAAACACAAAAAAAAAAGAAAAATACGAAAAGCTGCACATCCAACCATACGTTTTGTTGCTTTTTTGTCAAAGCATGCAATACATTGTGTTTTTTGATGAAATTTTCAGAGGTTGTCTCGGATTTTTGCTCATATCTCCGTTATTTATGGACGGATTTTGCTGATTTTAAATAGCAAAATTCTCGAAAGTATGTCTGACAGAATTGTTGAAGATTTGGATCCCGGAGATATCTGGGGCCTTCAGAAAATTGATTTCAACAGACAGACAGACAGACAGACGGACAGACAGACAGACAGACAGACAGACAGACAGACGGACATGGCTTAATCGACTCCGCTATCTATAAGGATCCAGAATATATATACTTTATAGGGTCGGAAATGAAAAATGTAGAAATTACAAACGGAATGACAAACTTATATATACCCTTCTCACGAAGCTGAAGGGTATAAAAATTAACTAATGTTTTGAAGTTCGATTTTTAGGAAACAAAAATATTCACACAGTTTCTAATTTTTAATAGGAAAATAGTTTTTTTTAATAGTTTGATATTTTGTGGAGTAGCCTATCTTTTTAATTATTTCTTTTAATCGTCTTGGCATTGAATCGACCCATTTTTGGTGACGTCAGCTCCAATATTTTGTCATTCTTGTAACCGAACATCTTTAAGTTTAGTCTTACTAATAATATAGAGCTTTCCTCCACGTTCGCCCAAGTTATCCCACAGATATTCTATGGGATTCATGTCAGGTGATTGCGGAGGAGTCGGGAGAATGTGGGGAACATGATACACTATCCATATTCGGACGTCATGGGCTGTGTGTTTGGGGTCATTGTACTGTTGAAAATAGAAATGTTCCCAAGCTTTAACTTTAGAGCGCATTGTAGTAGGTTTTCTTTTAAAATATTAAGGTACACTGTTTTGTCCATTGAACCGACGATGAAAACTAAGTTTCCTTTATCAGATGCAGCCATACAACCCCACAACATTGCCCCTTCTCCACCATGTTTGACAGTGTTTACTACATTGTTCTTTTCCAATTCAGTGTTTGGCCTTCTCCAAACTGTTACTGACTACCCCTCTACGATGGGTAGTCATCTTGACGCGATGTAGAGGCTTAAATGCGATGATCTGTGTTGGTCATGCTGGAGGGGACAGTTTAACTTGAGTTGGCTGTCTCCGGTAGGGTCTTCCATTCCAGAAGCATGATACTAAGAACTACCCTCCCCTCTGTCTGATAGCGTCTGTTCTCCTTTGGGGCGGCTATCAGATGTTCCAACAAGCCATGTTCCCCTCACTGAGAGGGGTGGCTTTGTTGGTTATTGTCCGGCTGGTCCGAAAGGACTCTTAAATTGTCCGTCCGAAATCCATCAGCGTCTGTTTACCATATTGGGCGGCTGATGGTCTGCGTCTGTTATCCCCAATGGGGCGGCAGCTAATCAACACCTGGCAGCAGGTATAAAATGCAACCTTTACCTGTCCGTAAGGACGCCATGGACAAAAAGAAATCATGCCCCATGTACCCGGTCGGGGCTTCATAATCTCCGGGGACCCTACTCCCACAGCCATGGTAACGGGCTGTGGCGAGTCGAATGCTACTGTGACCCAGGCTAGTCAGGTGATAACACCGGGCCAGACTAGTCTGCATGCTACTGGTGTCGCAGGAGGTCAATCTGGTATACCCAGATTGGCTGAATGTAAAAAACAAAAAGCAATTGGTGGTAGTGTCATAAGCGGCGAGGTACCTCTGGACTTCTCTCCAAGTACCTCCAAAGCTGCTAAAGCCCTAACCGTCAAGGCGGTTAAAACCCATGCCTCGGGTGCCTCTGGGGGGAAGCGACTAAGTCGCTCCTCTCAGTCGTTTCCCAAATGCCAACTGTGCGATCAGGGTCTGTGATGGAATCCTTCTGCCCTGAAGCCGCACCACCCCCTGCCAACTCCGGCTCTGATAGCAGTCTAAGGCATAAAAATCCTGCCAGAAGGGCTGCTACCACCAGGCGTTCCGCCATTCGCTTCATTGAGGCTCTTGGCTCTAAAAAAGCCGAGGAACTCACAAAGGAGCAACAGGCTTCTCTCTCT
Source organism: Calliphora vicina (assembly GCF_958450345.1). Taxonomy (NCBI): domain Eukaryota; kingdom Metazoa; phylum Arthropoda; class Insecta; order Diptera; family Calliphoridae; genus Calliphora; species Calliphora vicina. Next base: position 138,872 of record NC_088781.1, read on the forward strand.
TGGGCGAAAGCTCACATTGCTGGTCTCAAGACCGCCCCTTCTTCTGCTGAGTCATCAGCGGTGCCTAAACGGCAACGTTCAGAGGAGGATGCGACAATTAAGAGCCAGCAACCGGGTCCGAAAAGGCCTAAAGCGGCACAACGATCTCTAGCTAAGCCTTTAGCGAGATTGTCAAAGACAACCTCGTTAGGGCGGTTATAGATCGAAGTGTCAATGACGGATCCATATCTCAATCAAATTCGGATATGGTGAAGCAAAAACTGTTAGGGGTGTTTTAGAAAGTTCTCAAAGAGAACCCAGGCACTCCTCCTCAATGCGATGACGCTGGTTGGTACCAGGGTCACGTTAAACTAATGTCTTGTGTGGATGAACGCTCAGCGTTGCTACACAAGACTGCCGTCGCATCGTTGGGCGAAGTATGGCCGGGATCTAGGCTTGAGGTGGTATCGGTGAGTGAGATAACCCGAAAGCCTAGGTCCATAGCTAAAATACCAGCTGAGCCATCTAGCCCGGAGGAGATCTTGGAGATCCTCCAGTGCTGTAACCCACAGCTTCCAACTAACGACTGGAAAGTTGTCAAGGTTACTGATGCTGAGGGATCTTCCAGAAAGGCGATCGTCGTCCTGAATAAGGACTCCTTGGGGCCGCTAAGGAAGACACAAGGGAAGGTGTACTATGGATTTGGTACGATCATCCTGCGTGTCTACCGTAGCGACAACAAGGACGATACCTCCTCAGAGGATGTAAAACCCATGCCCTCGGAAGAGGACATGGAATGCAATGACGCCGCTGGTCCAATCGACATTGAAGATACCAACTCTGTCTCCGAACTGGTTGGTACCTTCTTTAAACGGATGGACGAGGACGCCCTCCTGAATTCTGACCAGGAGGACGCCGACGTCACCGTTGTACAAATTGAGCACGGTGAAGGTGGCGCAAATAAACCTTCACCACTCTAAGGCAGCATCTGCTGCACTGCTCCTCCGAATTGCTAAGAACGGGGAGGAGCTAATCATGGTCCAGGAACCTTGGATCCACCAGGATCGTATCTCTGAACTATGTCTGAAGGGCTATAAGCTCTATTACGCTAAATGCGCAGGTAAAATTAGATCCTGTATACTGGCTAAAAGTTCTTTGAATATCTTCATTCTGTCTGATTACAGCAATGAAGATACAGTAGCAGTCTCATGGGAAACCAATGAAGGCAGTTTGTTGTGGCTTATTTCCAGCTATATGGCGCACGATCATGGGGAGCATCCGCCAAATGATGCTGTCCGCAGTGCTGTTAAAATGGCGAATGGGTCTAAGATACCTTTAGTTATCTGTGCTGACGCTAACTCTCACCACATCATATGGGGTAGCAGTGACACCAATACAAGAGCTGAGAGTTTTTTCAACTTCATTCTTAATAGTAGTTTGGAAGTAGTAAATAGAGGTTCAGAACCTACCTTCATTGTCGCTAACAGAAGTGAGGTTCTAGACTTAACACTTGTAAGTGCTGAGCATCACAGCATGATTACTAATTGGGCCGTCGCTAGCGATTGCTCCTTCTCCGATCACCAATATATTGACTTTAATATTAGTGTAACTTTTAGGAGTGTTAATAACATTCTAAATAGGAGGAAGACCAATTGGGAGATGCAATGTGAAGCACTCTCTCGGTCTTTGCCAAACCCACCCTCTATTGAGAATAGGGAAGATATTGAGGTAGCAGTGGAGACACTCACAGAAGCGTTTCAATCGGCTACTAACTGTAGGCCGACCATCCGCAGAGGTAAGAACAAGCCTCCATGGTGGAATCCTGAAATAGCACACGCCAGAAGGACGTGTCGTAAACTGTTCAACGAGGCTAAGAGTAACTGGCCGGCATACAAGTCTTCATTGAATCACTTCAAGAACCTTACGAGCAATGCGAAAAGGAAAGCCTGGAGGGACTTCTGTAGCGGCGTGGAAGGATCCTCTGAGACTAACCGATTACGTAAAATCTTATCAACCTCTCCGGTTGTACCAAGCTATATTCAGAAACCCTGTGGTAGATGGACTCTGAATAGTAAGGAAACACTTGAGGTCCTTCTGGACACTCATTTCCCGGGCTGCCTCCCAGTCGATGTTGAAACTGTGAATGGGGCTGCTGATTCTGTTGCTCCGTGTGAAAACTCTGTTCCGGTGAACAGAGAAAGAATTCAATGGGCAATCAAGAGCTTCGACCCATTTAAATCCCCTGGGCCGGATGGCATTATTCCTGCTGATCTTCAGAAGAACGAAGAAATAGTACCATGGCTCATTAACATATACGCAGCGTGTATCAAATGGACCTATATTCCTACGTGGTGGAAGAGGTGTAGAGTAGTCTTCATTCCTAAAGGAGGTAAGGCGACTCATACTAAACCAAAGGACTACAGACCAATTAGTCTCGCATCCTTTTTGATGAAAACCCTAGAAAGGGTGATTGATGTATACCTGAGAATGACCATTCCGACTGAACTCATCTCTAAATCCCAACATGCCTACACTAAGGGCAGATCTGTGGAAACAGCTCTACACTCGCTAATTGGCTCAATTGAAGAGTCGATATCACATAAGGAGTATTCCCCTGGGCCGGATGGCATTATTCCTGCTGATCTTCAGAAGAACGAAGAAATAGTACCATGGCTCATTAACATATACGCAGCGTGTATCAAATGGACCTATATTCCTACGTGGCGGACGAGGTGTAGAGTAGTCTTCATTCCTAAAGGAGGTAAGGCGACTCATACTAAACCAAAGGACTACAGACCAATTAGTCTCGCATCCTTTTTGATGAAAACCCTAGAAAGGGTGATTGATGTATACCTGAGAATGACCATTCCGACTGAACTCATCTCTAAATCCCAACATGCCTACACTAAGGGCAGATCTGTGGAAACAGCTCTACACTCGCTAATTGGCTCAATTGAAGAGTCGCTATCACATAAGGAGTATTCACTTGTTGCCTTCCTTGATATTGAAGGAGCTTTTAATAATGTCAATCCCAACGCCATCCTATCTGCGATGGAGGAACTTGGGATTGATATTTGTATACGCCGATTAGTCGGAAAGATACACGGCTATAGAGTCATATGTGCTACCCTAGGTGGTACAAGTGTTTCAAAAGTGGCCAATCGTGGAACCCCACAGGGTGGTGTATTATCTCCACTTCTGTGGAACCTGGCTATGAATACCCTGTTGGTCAGGATGGACAAAAGAAGGATTAAAACAGTCGCGTACGCTGACGATGTAGCAGTTTTTATATCTGGAAAATTTCTGGATACAATATCTAGTTGTATGGAATCGGCATTAAGTACACTGAGTGAGTGGAGTATATCGAGTGGACTTAGTGTGAACCCCCAAAAAACGGAACTGGTTCTCTTCACTAGGAGGTATAAGATCGATGACTTTAGACCACCTAGACTGAATGGAATCAGTCTTGAAATTAGGGATAATGCAAAATATCTTGGCATCATACTAGATAAGAGATTGTCCTGGAATATGAATATTCAGAACAGGATTAACAAGGCCTACGTGGCCATCTACTCCTGCAAAAAGGCAATTGGTACTAACTGGGGCATTATGCCGAAAGGTATCAATTGGCATTGGATAATGCTATTCACCGGAAGGCCATTGAACGAGTTCTAAGGACTATTGCGATACTGATTACAGGCGCTATAAGGTCTACTTCCTCTAAGGCACTTTTTACTATTCGAAACTGGCTACCTGTGGATTTGATGGTGATACAAATGGCTCTCAACTCTGCTGTTAGACTAAATGCGGGTGGTTCTTAGTCTGGTAAGGATCTTGGACACTCTAGGATACTGAATTACTATGGGTTTATACATGGTAATGTCGATTACTGCTTCGCAAAACCTTTTTTCGATAGGCATTTCCATATTATGATACCGAATAGGGATTTATGGCAGCGCGGACTCTTCCCTCCTGCTGATGTCATACGGATATATACGGATGGCTCTAATTGGGGTAATAGGGTCGGTGGAGGTTTCTATATTGAAAACTTTGGGATAAAATCCTACTTTAGGCTACCTAACTTCTGTACTGCTCTTTTGTACCTACCTTGGTCTGTATTTTTGCAAATATTGGATTCACATCTCTACCGATTTTTTTCAAATATATATTTTTTTGATTAGTATTATAAGGAAAGAATTATTTCAAAATCGTTACCAAGTCAAAAGTTATGTGCACTTAAATTAAAAAAAAAATTTAAAATTAGTTTTTCAGCGATTTTTTTTTTTTGAAAAAAACACTTATCAGGCCTGTTCTGTAATCCATGTGATTTCAAATCACATGCCGTTTAAAAATCACACGATTTGTGCCTGTTCTGTAAATCACACCGTTATTGTATTTTTCGGTGTGATTTGAAATTTTCGAAAGCACAAGAAAACAGCTGATTCGTTTATTTTAAATGTTTTGTTTTGCAAATAATTTTGTAGAAATATTAAAGTGAAAATAAAAAAATGCCTGGAGCTTCTGTTATATCTTTAACGGAATTAAAAAGAATGGAATTACATTTTATAAAAATTTTGCAAAAACTATGGAGCAAGCTCAACCACTATGTCAAAATGAAAACAAAACAGCAAAGCTGCCACAGTACACAATTGCTTTTGGTTACCACTTGCTTCAACTTTGTTGCAGTTTTTTTTCCAATTAGCGCAAAAAACTTAACGCATATTGATAACTTATAATATAATCTAACAAATATTATAAATTTTATGACGAATTCTATAACTAATTTAAAGATATTGAACATATTTTAGACAAACATCAAAAAATTTTAGTCTGGCAAGCTTCCATGTATTTTCGAAAATCATAAACAGCTGACAACTGAAAACAAACCTGTAGCTCGTTTGTCCCCAAGGCGAATTTATACAAGGTGGAGTCAGTCAATCAGCTGATTACTCTTATTTCGCTTGTTTGGTTCTAAGACCTGTCAAAGCTTGTTTTTATACTTCAATATCTATATATTCTAAGCTAATTAACAAAATATTTATATTTTGCATAAATAAGTAAAGCCCTCACTATTCAATTATCTACACTATATTTAGTTTTAATACATATTTGTTTAATTTTTAATTTCTGTTTTTTGACATTTGTTAAGACCATTTGTTGTTTTTGTAGAACTATCACCACCTTGTATAAATTCGCCTTGTTTGTCCCCTTTTAAAATTTGTATAAATGCGTGTTCAAGAGCCTTCCGCAGTAGACCTATATTTTATGTAAATTTCAAATTTATGGCATATTTTCTTTAATCGCATAGCTGCTTTCAAATAATTAAAACCTCTTTTATAAGCCCCAATATGTTCTTAAATATTTTCCAAAGGCATTTTATAGCCCGGATCTCGGTACCATCAACAGAGGCAAAAATCTAAATTGTTAATCTTCTCCATTTGCAGAGATTCAACTTTTCTGCCTTTCTTTCATTTCGAAAAGTCCAAACATAGTCAAGTCTCTTAAAAGGCTCAATAAAATGTTAGTATATTTAAACAAAAATATAAAATACGAAAGGAAAAATTTCGTGTTAAAAATGGGAAGCTCGGTTTTGATTTTAGACCCATGGTTTCTTCGGCAAACATTCTTAGAATTCATCGTAGATTACGATTTTGATAACCGCTTGGTGCATTTGTTTTTGATCCATACAAATTTACCCACTCTAATATACATATCCATTTATTTGTATAATTTTTATCATTAACAGATTTTTTTTCCCAATCAAAGGCATGAAAAATTTTCATAACAAAATCTTGTACTTTACAAAATGTTAAAACAAAATAAAGCGGGTCTAGGTTAGTATGTTCAACTACTAGTTAGTTTAATTTAGATTGTTACATTTTCTTTTATGCACATTCAAAATGCAATTTACTGCAAGAAAACTGTTTAATGATCAATTTGCCATATAACTTGTATGCACAACACTAGCTGTATATTGTAGCAATGTAATTCTTAGATTTTTTTGTAACCAGCAGCATAAACGCCAAACCACACACCATTTAAATAAAAACAAGTTTCCAAAATTGAAAATTTGTAGGAAAAAAAGTAAAACCACCTATTAAATGAAATTAGTTGCTGCACAGCTAGTAAACCAAAAGTTACTGAGTATAAAACATGAAAGTACTGCCAACAACTTACAATGATTATTAAATGTCAATATAGTATCGTCTCGTTTAACAACCAGTGTTGTCAGATTTTTTTTACCTCCATCGCCAAAAGCTAAACGAAAAATCGCCAAAATAAATTGTTTGTGTTTTTTATTGTAAAATGTATTATAAAGTCTTAAATCTAGTGCATTAGTTATTTATATTAAATTGATATCAAAAGTATACATTGTATTAGAATTAAACTTTTTTAACATTTTATCTGTAGCCTAAAATGAATTGGAACAAAATTTATTAACATTCTATAACTTATTATTCTCATCAAGGAATCTAAAAGTTCATATTGAAATTCCCTTTCTACGCAAGCGTTGCTGGTTGGTAAAATTAACATATTAAGAACGGCCAATGCTAAGTCTTTAAAGGGAAATGTTCCACCTGCATCTTAATAATTGTAAACTTGTGGCCAAACATCTAACAAATTTTGTTCGAATTTCACCTTGAAAGATCTGAGACCAATTGATATATGCTAATTTTGACCATTGCAATTCACATTCCCCTGCAAATACTTTTGGATTGAAAAATAAAGTTAGTGAATTTTGAACTACCGAAAAGTTCCATTTCATTTCAATATTGAAAATTCATTATATACTTTAAAAATAGTTATATTTTCTGATAACCGTTTAGCATTTCTTTTAAAAGCTTTTTAAGTACAAAAACTATTTTCTTTTAAAATTTCTACATCATTTTTATATTTTGTAATTCCATTTCCAATTCTGTGCCAAAATCGATAGATTCATGATTCCAAAAAATCCGTCGAACCAATAGCCAATATTAATGAGCATATTCAGTTAACGCGTCATGACGGCTTAAACATTTTAGAAGAAAAAATTAATATTGTTGAAACTATGTACATAACTATGTACATTACATTGTATTTGATCATGTATGTTACCTGCATCCATATGATCAGATTATAAATGATTAATTTTATTAACTATTGGATTAATAAATATCAAAAAAAAAATCAATTGGAAATTTTGGTCGCCAAAGGCAATAAAAAATCGCCACGTTTGGCGAGAAATCGCCACATCTGAAGAGAAGCAAAAAGTAGGGAAAAAATGCCATTGACTTGAATTTAAATTAATCCTCAACATTATTAATTATGATGCATTGGTTTAAATGTGTCGTGCGTCAAACATTTGGAATGTTCACATCCATATTTATAGGGTTTATAACATTGTGGAAGTCTTCAAACTTTGTACGAACAGCACTCTTATCTTTGGCTAAAAAAGTGCGGTATTTGATTTATTCATAATGTAAATTATTTATTTCGAATATCTGAATATCTGTTAGCGCCTCACAAATCTAATAGCAAAGCCAGTAAATAATTAATTTCGAATATCTGGATAACTGAAACTGTAAAAGTATTTAAACTATGTATGAATTAATTTCTTATCTCTGTACGGAGTTTAGCTAAAAATAGTCGGGATCGGAACAGTAAGTGTGGACTCTCTCATACAAAGTACATACTTAATTTTACATATTTGGACAACTAAAATTGTGAGATTTTTCAAACTTTGTCCGAAACATTTTTTTATCATTTTACGTAGTTTGTCTGAAAATCGGCGGGTTATTAATATTGGACATGGAACTTCACATACAAAATAAATAGATATTATTAAATATCTGGTGAATTGTATTAGAGAAAGTCGTAAAAATTTGAAAATTTATTTCGTTACCATGCACTATAGTTCAAAGTATCACTTTTTCCGTGCGAAATTAATAACTATTAAAGTATTCTACTGTTTGATACCAAAATTGGACCATAGGTAGAAATACTTATATTTTCAACAAATTTAAGAAAAACTTAACCCTTTGTCGACCACTAACCCATCAGGAGAAAAATAAAGTAAATTCATTGCTTTTGATTAGAAAAAATTTATTTCAAATTAGTTTTCAGTCAAATTAGTTTGTAAACACATTTGATTCAAAATATAAATTGAAGTATCAGATAAACAGTTTTATAGAAAAAAAAGAGGGAAATAAATCTGTCATTTATAAATCCTTAGTCCTTAGTTAGATTTGAATAAAATTTGTTTCCATTTCGAAAATTATCTTCCTTTCTTCAGCATTTTTGACATTTTACTATTAAGTAGTTGTAGACAAAATGGCGGTTTTTTTTCATCCAATAATATCTTACAGCCCTTAGGAATAACAGGAGCACTAATTTTCCTCACAATATATTTAATAATAGCGTCATACTTTGTGTCTTTTGGGCGTTCTTTTAGCCAAATTCAAAAAAAGTTAATTTTTTTATAGCACAGTTACCTAGAAAAAATTAAATTACTCAGAAAGCGCAAAAATGCGCAGTATGAAATAAAATGAAATCAAATGAATTCATTTCAGTATATTTATTTCAAGTTTAACAAACGTTAACTTTTTTTCAAAAAGTACGTTAATTTATCCGTTTTTTTACGAAAAAAAATGGAGTTTTTTAAATTTTTCCTTCTGACATCTGACATCTTTTTATCTCTCGCGGTCACCAACATAACTTCAGTTTTAGCTTTGGCCATCGCTTATATTGTATCCCTATAAAATCCCCGACATACACACTTTAAAATATCCCCAAGAAAATTTCCTGTTTTTAAACAAAAATGTTTCTTACCAACAGCGTTCCTGTATATAAGATATCTTTTTTGAGATAACTTTGATCAAGGACTATTTTTGGGTATAATATTCTGTGTATCCTTATATGAAATTGTAATGACTAGGATATATTCAAATTTGGTAGCATAGTTTTAACAAATTTGGAATATGTAGAAGACGGTTTGTAAAGAAAAAAAAATCAAAAATTCCTGGTAAAAGTCGGAAATTTTAAGTTTTTAATATATTGCCTCTGTTTAACTTCTCTTATTTCTTAATAAGATAAATTTGTTGGAGAAATTTGAAGAACTAACAACACTGCCTCCATTTCACTTTTTATTTTTTTAAGTATTAGACAATTTTAGAAAAACTTATTGAATACCAACAATCTTATTTGAATACCAACATTTTTAAAATATTTATGCTCGATAATGTGATTTTGTATGGGGGCTAGGAGAAATATTGGATTGATTCCAAAATAGGCTTAGTCCTTGGGGCAATATAAAAGTTTGTGCCAAATTTTTTCCAATTATCTTTAAACTTGCGACCTGTAGTTTGATTACAAGGACAGACGGACGGACGGACATCGCTTAGAAAGTGATCCTGAGCAGATTGATATACTTTAAGGTGGGTGTTGGGACAATATTTTTGCACGTTACAAACATCGGGACTAGTCCTATACACCATCCCCACTATGGTGGTGTAGGGTATAATTAAAAGAAAAGAAAAAAATGAGTTGCGTTTATACTGTCATACAGTGGGCAGAATCGAAATTTTTTGGAAATAAATCTGGCATTTGTAAACGGCTGGTCCGATCGGGATAAAATTTGAATTGGGCGTAGCCAAGGAGTATTCGAGTTTAAGTTATTAAAATGGGCCCTACAAATGCTCCAGGGGCGGCGCTATGGGGGCTCAAAGTAAGGTACCTTCGACATGTAAAATTTCGATCCGATTTCAAAGAATTTTATATTTTTGGAAAGCGCTCGGCTAGGTCTTGAATATGCTTACGTGTGCTATTTATCTCTTATAATTTCCTAGTTATTAGGCATTTCAAAATTGAAATTTTAAAATTTTGCCATACCTTTGTCCGCTTTTTTAAAAATATAGGTCGCACTTTTGGACCGAATGGACTCGAATTTTTTTTGTTATTTAGACAACTAAATTACCAATAATATACAAAAGACTTCAGAGCAATATCAATTACGAATCCAAAAATAACCGATATTCAATTTAAAAATTCAAAAAATAGTATATTTTTGGTGTTTTTTGGACAAAAAGGTGACTTAACTCTTTTTTTATTAAAAAACAACTTTCTTTAAGAAAATATAACAATTTTATGTTTTTCTATAAAGTTTCTTTACGGAAAACATTTTGGTATAAAAAACATGTCCTATTTTTCGAACATGTCGGCCCGACGCCCTTTGGAAATTGACCTATTTTTTTTTAACAAAATTACAACTTTGGGCCACATGTTCTAAAATCCCAAAGCTGGGATCAGAAAACGGAAAGCAGTTTTGGAAACCCTGATGTGTTCCCTATTTATCCCTAAATTATTTTCCCAGCCCCGAAGGAAATAGGCAAAATTGTAAAAAATACCATTTTTGGGATTTTTAGGAATTGCGGGATTCCCTTTGACTTTTTGACAAGTTTTTTCCACCTTGTAATTTAGAATGAGAGACTTAAAAAACGCTGAAAATTTCATTGAGTTTCGCTAATAAATAAAGATTTTATTACATATTCATTGAGTTTCTAAAACTAAAATTTATATCAAAATATTAGGAACAATTTGATCCACATTTATTCCGAGCTATATTGTTTTGTTTAGATAAGTTAATTTTTACAAAAAAAATGTCAAGTCAATATCTCAATTAGATTCAAAAATATGACACTTTAAAACTCCGTACTTCAAAAATATTGCACTTTTTCATACTAAAAATTCATTGCAAAGTGCGCACTATATTTTTAAAAAAGCGGACCAAGGTATGGCAAAATTTTAAAATTTCAATTTTGAAATGCCTATAACTAGGAAATTATAAGAGATAAATAGCACACGCAAGCATGTTTTTTCAAGATCTAGCCGAGCGCTTTCCAAAAATATAAAATTCTTTGAAATCGGATGGGAAACCAAAAATTTTACATGTCGAAGGTACCCTACTTTGAGCCCCCATAGCGCCGCCCCTGGAGCATTTGTAGGGCCCATTTTAATAATGCTCCTTTGTATAACCCCACATGTTTCTTAAACACTTACTAAGGGTTTTTACTATTACACGGTAAATAACGTCACAGTATGCACTTTTCTGACTCAAATGTCCTTAAATCAATAGCATTAGAATTTTCGAAATTTCTAAAACGGGGAAAATGTGTTCCAAAAACTGAGTTTTTCAGAAAAGTGCATACTGTGACGCTATTTACCATGTGATAGTAAAAAAACTTAGTAAGTATTTAAGAAACATATGGAGTTATACAAATATGGAGCTTTATCGTAGATCCGTGCTTTGCCTTTTTAGAATTTTTTACTCAAACTGAATTTTTTTCTTAAAAATTGGCCAAGTTTGGATAGGTCTGCGGGGTGATATGTCCGATTAACTGAGCCAAATTTTTCTTTACACGCTTTTGCATTAAGTTGTCTTTCCGGTTCATATAAAAATTCTATATAGTCCCGAAGAAAATTTTTTCTACAAAAGAAAAAATATATGGGCTTTTTTGGGAAAAGACGTAAAAAATACGGTCCTTTTTACAAGTTCCAACTTTGGATGCGTATAACTTTTTATAGGGAACAGATAACTGTTATCATTATAGCTGATATTTTAAAAATAAATTTCGACCCTCTGTGGGCCCGCCATATCTAAAAACCATAAAAAGATCGAGCAAAATTAAAAAAAATAAATCAATAAACCTGAATATGCACCTACACTTGTAAGCGTATTATTTGTAGACCTTCTTAAGGACTATTTATATTTAAAATTCAGCTCATTCGGATCATAAAATATATCCACAAGATACCGAATTATTTCCAAAAAAAAGTTTCTACCACTGTGCAATGATAGAAAAAGAAAAAATAGTGACACTATGGACAATGTAAATCAGGGGTGCCCACAAGTTCCTAATGGAAGAGTAAACACCAATACATTTAAAGAAAAACTACTTTTTATTTAATATTTTTTGTTGTTAAAACCAATTCATACAAAGAAAAAAGAAAAAAACTCACTTTCAAAACACACATTTTTAAAATATCATACGATAAACAAAAACAAAATCTACATTGATGATCGCAGTCGTCAATGTTTACCAGCAAAGCATACGAAAGTGTTGTTGCTTTGAAGAACGACAAAAAAATAATAAGACAAAGTTGTTTGTGTATTTTATATTGCTAATGCTGAGTGCTCTAGTGAGTATACAAAACACACAGCCTATAGCTAAGAGCAGCGCTGCCAACTTTGACGATTTTTTAAGTCAAATTTATTAAAATGACGATTGACGATTTTTCATTTTTCCCGCGAACAAAAATGACTTTTTGAAAGCAAAACATATGGTAATCTTTTTTCCTAAAATTCAAATTTTGTAAGTCCCCTTTTGCAATGTACAAATTGAAAGGCAGACATCGTCCAATTTTATATTGAATTGGTTTCACAAATTTTAAAACGTTTTGATTTTGGCGATAAACTTTTAGAAGGATCCATTGAACAAAAAAAAAATTATTCAATTTTACAATTGTTTGGCCAATTGTTCCAAATTTATTAAATAATTTATTGATAATGAAGTTCGAGGATTACGTAAAATGAAATTCACCGAACTCGAAACATTGGAAAAATGTTTCTAATTTAAAGAGAGTCAATAATGCAAAGGCCTTCCCAATTTTAACACAATTTGTTTCGAGTTTAATGGCACTACCACATTCGTCGGACAATGTTGAAAGAATTTTTAATATTGTAAATTTAAATAAAACAAAAATCAGAAAAGCTTTGGAATCTTCAACATTACAAGGAATATTGGCCCATAATCATTGTCAAAAATAAAGTACATTTTAAGAGAATTAAACTCGACTTTACTTAAGAGTGGACTTTAGGTCTATCATAGACAAGTTAAAGTATACTTCTGACGCTGAAGTCGACTCTAAATCAGTGATGTTCACGCCATACAACAATTGTTTGAAAAATTTACACACATTTGTTATGCTCTTTTAAAAACTTTTGTTCATTCATCGCTGAGAATGCGAAGAAACCACATGTGACGGACTATCGCAATTTTTTCAGAAATTTATTATGCATTGTTGTTGGTTGTTTTTGTTTGAAGTATAGCAAACACACGCGTTTCAATTACAATTGAACACAATAAAACAAAGTCAAAAATAAATACAAAATTTAAGAGAATTTCGGATTTACAATGTATAATTTTTCATTTCAATTGTGAACAAATTGTGAACCAAACAAACGCACAAAAATTCAAGCGTTGATTTGCCTTTCATAATTTGAAAATTGTGTACACAAAACAAAAAGAAATTTTTAAAATGTGTGAAATGTTGTTTTTGCTTTGCACATAAACATCACTTTGGTGACGTGATTTACAAAATTAGGGCCTATGTTTGCTGGGTAGCTCTCTCACCAATACATCTTCATTTTTGAACATCACTGACCTAAATAACTATTAAGGCCTAGTTAGTTTGTACGTTCCGTTCCGAATCAGCTGTTTTGTTTTTAGCATTGGGAAAGTTGTGTATGTCGTTAGTTTTTCTGTAACGTTGCCGTTCTGTTGCAGATGAATCTGTTGAAAACAGAATTTTGTCCGCAACGTTAAGTAACAGCTTAAACAGCTGATATCATATATACACAAAAATGCCAACAATATGAAAGCAGTGGTGCCAACATTTTTGAAAAGGAAATATTTATTATTAACAAAATAATAAAAAATATAATATTTTCAAAAAAACATTGAAATTTAATAAAATAAATATAAATTTCATTTAATGTATGTACTATGTATGTAAAAAAATTAGTTTAAATTAAATCATTAACAAAAAATATATGTATGTATGTATTTATAAAAATGTTCACAATAATATGTTGAAGGTCTAAATACAAAAAACACTAAAAATAGTAACAGAATCACCTAGATGGTTTTTTGGTTATTATTTTAAAAACAGCTGATACGATCTTACGGAAAAACTAACTACAATATAACAGCATTCAGAACGGCACAGAACAGAAACGTTACAGAACGCAAAGACTAATGGAGCCTTTAGGCTTAATGTAATTTTCAAAATATTCGATTTGGAACTGTTTCTGTTAAGTCATTAAGGCGCTTTGATTTTTTTTGACATGTGCAAAACACCATTTATCGATAAACCATATAAACAACACAAAGAACGGCATACACTTACAAAATGTTTGTAAAATTGTATTATTTTAGTTTCGCTTAAGTAAATACAAGATATAAAAACAGCTAAAAACCACCAACTGAAAATATTTTGCAGCTAGAAAAACCACTTAGAGGTTTTTTCCGAAAAATACCCGCTAACGACGAAAAAATACCTCCAGATCTAGCTGAAAACCCGCCGTTTTGGCAACACTGGGCATGACTGATGTAAATAAACAATCAAAGAGTAATTATTACTCAATTCTTTCAATATGATGAAGTGGAGTTTCAAAAATTTTAAAAAACATGTGCAAGAGTACAACAACAAAACAAATGAAATAAAAATAGAACATCTCGTGAAGGAGAATAAGGCCCTAATTTTATAAAACGCAACGCCTCCATTTTTTTTTGCGTTGCATTAAATTACAGTTTGCAAATCACTGCGTTCAAGCAAGTCACTGCTCGCGTTGTAACATCTGATTCTTACGTTATTGTGATTGCAGTTGTTTGAAATTGTTTGAAATTTTATACAACGCAACGCTTACATTTTTGTCACTTTGTCAAAATTTACGCTTCAATTTTCTTGGCGTTAGTTTAAAAAGTGGTCAAATATTCTTAAAAAAAATAACAAATATTTAAATTTTTTAAATATAATTGTTTCTGCAATAAACATACTTATGTAACTACTTTAGGTTTGGACTAGCATCAAATGTCTGCCCAGTACCGCAATTCTGTAAGTTTTTATATATTCCTACCGATATCGTTAAGTAACGAAAATCATCGGTTGCTCTAACGAATTTAATATTCAGTATTTGAAGTTAAAGATTTCTCTCGGTAAAACATATTAACGACGAATATAGTTAAATATATAAATTTCAATATTTTTAAAATTAAAAAAATCATTTTTATTTATTAAAATGTTCACTGTATTTTCGTGTTGGTAGATAAAATTGTAGTCGTGTGAATAAATAATCGCATTTATATTTGAAAATCAAACACCAGCTCCCCCAAATACATATATTCCCGAAACCTACAGAAAACAGAAGAACAAGAGCTTTTTTCTAAAAATCAAAGTAACCCAGTGTAATCCATATGTCTATGCCACCACAAGTGATCATTGATTCAGAATTTAGATATTTGTTGTTATAAGGACCGTCGAAAAATTCGGATGAATTTCCTTCTAAGAAAACGGTCTTAAAACGATTTTTTAGCTTTTATATAAGTTTATACTCGTATCACATCGCTAAATAAATTGCTCACTAGGAAATTTGAATATAGGGATAAACATTATACACTCCAGAAATGTGTTAAATAAGGATATTATGCTCCATATAAAAGTTGCTCTTAAAATTCGAATACTATTTTTTAAAAGCAAATGATAATTAAGGCAAGTTAAATTGTATATTTAAAACTCAAATCAGTCTGTATCTAACGAACACAAAAAGGTTGACCAATCGTACTTTCAAAGAACGGCTTATTTCAAATATTTATGTTACAAAACTATTTGTTTTGTTTCTTCTTTGAACAAATATTTTATGGATTCAAAAGTAAATAAACGCCATACAGCTGTTTGGCTTACAGCATTGCCAACACGATATAAGTACATCTTTTTGTATGTTTTTATTTAAAATTTTAGTATCAACTTATACAATGGCAACAACGGCTACGTAGAGATTTGACAATAGAAGTGACATCGTAATATTTCGGCGTTGACTAAACGCAATGCCGCGGCATGCCGTAGTGATTTATAAAATTTTATATTTTTTGTTACGCGTTCACAACAGCGTAGGTGAAGCGTTTAACGCAAGTGAATTACACAATTTGGGCCTAAGTCTCCAAATTATGCTCTCACTGCGCCATCAACAAGTAAAAATACAGCTCAAAATACGAATGAGAATAATCAAAACATAAAACAAAAAGTTCCACCAATTCATATATTTGATACAGATACATCAGAACTAATAAAATTCATAAAAAATTGTTTAAAGATCAGTGACTTTAGAATAAAAGAGTCAAAAAATAAAAACACTTTAATAATAATCACAATTGAAAACTACATGCGTGTTAAAACATATTTAGAAAAAGCCAATACAAAATTCTTTACGTTTACACCGAAATGTGCAAAAACTAAAACCTTTATCTTAAAAGGGTTGCCAGCTGATACAGACCCAAAAGAAATTATGAAATTATTCTTTATTTTGAATCTGAAAATTTAAAGTTTATTAAAGTGAATAATTTCAGAACAATAAAATCTAAAAAAGAGGGCTATAAACTTCCCATTTTTATAGTTCAGATATCTTCTGATAGCCACATAAAATCTGTAAAAGCAATTAAGGTAATATTGTTCCGGTGTGTCAAGTGGGATACACTAAAAAGAAATGAGATTCCCCAGTGTAGAAAATGCCAAGGGTTCTCCCACAGTGCTTCTAATTGCTTCATGGAACCAAAGTGTGTCAAATGTGATAAATCACATGAAGTTGGTAAATGCGATGTCATCAATGTTAACACAAATGAGCGAGAAAAATTATTCTGTAAATTATCTGTAAAAACTAACAATAATATAAGTATTAATAACACTAACAATTCCCTAAATAACAATTTTTTTCCCCGATCTACAAAATTCAATTCAAAATTTATCCAATCAAATACTTAATTTCCAAAAACAGTTGCAAATTCAAGCATCAAGAATTGATACTCTATATTCACTTTTACAGGCCTAATGAATAAATGTAAATATAACATCAAGAAAATTAAATATTATTCATATTAATGTGAATTCAATAATAAGATTAAATAGAAGATATGATTTACAAAACTTCATTAATAAAAATAATCCAGATTTGATTCTTTTAAATGAAACAAAACTTAATGCAAAACATAAGATTAAATTCGTTAATTATAATTTTATTAGAAAAGATAGGTGTGGTGCTTTGAGAGGAGGAGGTACGGGTATTCTAATTAAAGAAGATTTAAAATTTAAAGAGTATAATAATGAAATAGTTAGTTCCTTTAAGTTCTTAGAGACATGCATTATAAAAATGCCTTTATCGTCAAATAAAAGTATGTTTGTTATATCTGCTTATTATCCATCGGGCAATAATAATGAATACCTCAAAAGGGAATTAAAAGCTCTTTTCGAGTCTTTAGATTTAGATAATGAGAACAATTTTTGCTTATTGGCGGGGGATATAAAAAGTAAACATATTAATTGTGGAAATACAATAAATAATTCCAAAGGTGTGGCCTTGTAAAACTGCACTGTATATGCAACAATTTCTCTTTCGTATCCGCGAGGTTCATCTTACTTAGATTTGTGTATTGTGGATAGTAGAATTTATGTCCCCAAAGAAAATGAAACAACAAATTGTTTAAAAATATTAGACTATGATAGTGATTCACAAATGGAACCCTTTGAGCTTTTAACATCAGACTTTGATCCTGTCTTTAACTACAAAAAAACTAAATAGGAGAAATTTGCTAAAGTTATTAGTGATTCAATACAAAGAGATTCATTAATTCCAAATAACAGAAATCTAACAAATACAGAAATCAATTTTCATTTAGACAGAATCAGCAATTTAATAACAGATACAATTAACAAAACTGTACCAAAATTTGACAACAAAGACAACTTTCATTATATTGTTACTCCACTTATTAAAAAATTACAGTTGGAGAAAAGCAAAATGTTAACAGCAATTAAAAAACATAATAGGTTGGAGCGTTTACTTTCACTTAATGAACTTTCTTTAGCAAAAAATAGGCTTAAGCTTATTAGAAAATTGTTACAAGATAACTTCATCAATTCAATCAATGATACTTTTAGGCGAAAACTTTAAAAATTGAGTACTACTGACTCTTCACAAATGTTCTCCATGGTAAAAAGACAATTCCGAAAACAGCCATCTTTAGATCTCCTAAAAATTTCACCCTGTAATGTGGACTTGCTTCAAAGTGCGAATATTAACCCTCAAATGTTGGAAACAGATCGTGATAATAAGTATATAATAAGAAATAAGGAAAATATACTTAATGTTACTGGATCATATTTAGAAAGTGTGTATGCATTAAAGGATATGAAGTTTTATACATATTTTCTAAATTAAAGCCAAAATTATCACCTGGGATTGATAATATACCAAATATTATTTTAAGACATCTTCCAGATATTCTAATTTATGAGTATTTGACTTTATTTAATAATATGATTAAAAACATATATTTTCCGGAATCTTGGAAACTAGCCAAAATTTCATAATACCAAAAAAAGGGAAAGATAACACTGACCCAAAAAATTTCAGGGCCATTAGTTTGCTACTCGGGTTTGGGGTTTCCCGGGAAACGGGAATGTTTTTTTAACTAGAAAAATATGTAAAAAAGAAAACTATTTTATAAAATTGTGTAATTTTATTAAAAAAACATTACATTACAATTCAATTGTACCCACATAAAACCAAAACAAGTTTGTTAAAATATTTGGAGATACTTGTTACAATAAAATTAAATATTAGCGGTATTCATGATATAGTAGAGTAAAAAGCAATTAAGTGTCACAAAATTTTATAAATTGTGAACGTATCTTTATAATTCGATGTCGATTAATATGTTAACCTTCGCTTTACCAATACCCACACGGGTGACCACATCGATTTTATTGGTTTAATATTTTGTTTCGATTTAAATGAAATTTGTACTCACTGAACAAATTCTAGAGTTCTATAGAATTTAATAGAACTATTTTAAACTTTTTATAAGGTTTTTTTCAATTTTTTACAATTTCGTCACCCGGGTGGGTATTGGTAAACCATGTACATAAAAAACCTTTGGTAAAGCGAAGGTTAATGGGATTTTTAATGCACTTTTTAGATTCTTTCTTTTGATTTTTCTGTTATATATATTTTTTTATATATACATATTTTAAAATAAAATTAAATTCATTTCAAAACAAAAATATCAAATTCAAAATTACCTCAATAGTTTAAAAAGAGTAAAGCTGTAAAACAGTAGTTATAATGTATTTTGTTTTCTGCTAAACTGCTCTTTTGCTACTTTGCTATAGAAAGTATTCTACATTGTGAATACCGCCATATATCTATCTATATATATAAAAATGGATGTTTGTATGTGGGTATGTATGTTCCGAATGAACTCAAAAACGGGGAATCTTCAAAATAGCCTGACGGGTAACACTGTAAAGTCAGATTTTTGATTTTCGGTCTGTGGGCGAAGGAGCGAGGCATTATCAAATTTTTACATTATACCGCTAATACCATCTATATATATAAAAAACTTCTGGACCGATTTTGATGAAATTTTCGGGGAATCTTCAGAATAACCCAGCGGGTAACACTGTAAAGTCAGATTTTTACATTATACCGTTGATGCCATTATACATAAAAACAGATGTGTATGTTCTATATGGACTCAAAAACGGCTGGACCGATTTTGATAACATTTTCACGGAATTTTCAGAAAAGCATAGCGGGTAACACTGTAATGTCATATACATAAATACTTTTTTTTATTTTCAACATTCAAACAATGACAATTTTCATTTTGTTGCTTAACATCATTATAAAAATTAATGATTTGGTGTAAGCGAAAAAAGGAATACATTCCAACACATGTCCGGTACTATAGAAGTTCTTTTATATTATCAATCGATGATAAACAATTTTGTTTACTCTTGCAAATTAGGTGCATGATTAAAAAAATTCCATATGAAATCTATTAAAATAATAATAATATTTTAAATAACTCTCCGCATATCACTTTTAATAAAAAATAACGGTTTTATTCAAATAAAATTTGTTTTCGAAAGGGCATCTACGTCTAGAGTCGCAGAAACGGGAAGAGAACGAGAATCACGGCTTCAGCAAATGCGTCGCAGTGCATCTTCATCGAGTGCTGCAGAAACACCTCAACAGCATATGGCTCGATCAAGAGAAAGAATCGATTTAAAGTTGCCCGGATTTTATTATGATGACTACAGGAATCACAAGAATGTACTAATTGGCGCAATGAACAAACATTACTTACATTGCAGCATTTTGAAGTTCCCTAAGGCATCCCCGGGAATGTGCTGTTCGAACGGTAAAGTTATTCTGCCACCAGTTATTGAGCCGTCTGAGCTGCTACTAAGTTAAATTTCCGGCGCCAATCCTATTTCCAAACACTTCCTTCAAAATATCAAAAAGTACAACACATGCTTTCAAATGACATCGGCTTCATGCCCACCTTTAAAATTCAATGCCTAATGTACCACAGATTTGGATCATTGCTCACGCTTCCCAATGACGATACGAAAAATTCTAATTGATCCCTCCACAAATGAGATTTCATTTCTGGACTTCTGTCAAATGCAAATGCATATTAAAGACGTTGTCGACAAAGTATTCCCAAGTCTTACAACGAACTACAACAATTTGGATTGTCTGTGGGAACATGCAATTTTGGCAACAACAAATTATGATGTTAACAAGATCAATAAACAAATACAATTGAAACTGATTGACACAGTAATGAACGAAGAACAAGGCTTTGATTATCCTACTGAATTTTTGAATTCATTGGATAACCGACTTTGTCCGAAACTGTATATTAAAATCGAGATGCAATATAAAACAGATGTTTTCTAAGGGCCAGCAACGCGGACCGGGTTCAGCTAGTTATATCATAAAAATAAAGTTATTATTTATGATTTATGATTTGTCAAAATTACTAATGCATTCAATAAGTCATTCGACGAGAAAACTCTCTCGCTTTAAACATGTGTTGGCTTTATCGTTATTAAAGCATTATAAAGACAATCAAAATGTATTCTCCGATTGCTACTTGCTTCAAATAAATCTAATTCCCGCAGCATTTGATTTAAAATGTTTAGGGCTTTACATTTCAATATTGATTGAATATTCTAATTGGTTTTTAAAATTTTGCTCCATTTGTATTTCGGAAACCTCATCACCAGTCAACCGGTTTTTTCATTTGTTTCTTTAACTTTTTCGGTTTCAACGAAATACATAAATGTATTAGCGTGTCCCAAAAAAAAATGTTCTTGGGTCTCAAGCATAATTTGAAAGCTTATAGGTTAAAGTATTTTTGAGATTATTTTCAGATTTTTCGGAAGAGGTTTAGAGGTCGCTCAAGTCGAGTTTTTGCCAAAAATCGGGTTTGTCGGCTTATTTTTGAGTTTTATTCATAACTTTGTCAAGACTCACGATTTTCATTACTTTTGAGGACACAGTTTAAAAGAAAAATGTCCATTCTTTAATTTTGTGGGCAAACATTTTTAGTTTTTGCAATGAATTGGCTCAATAGGGGGCCCTACATTACAATTTTTCGTAATTTTTCCATAAATTTTGTAAATAAAGCTTATAACTAGGGGGCGGATATATATGCAAATGCATGTTTTTTTCGAACGTCAAAATACAATGTAGACTAATTATCTATCCGAATTGCACATTTTGCTGCAAAATGGCATCGATTTGTTAATGCATATTTTTGCACATTTTATTGATAATGCATATTTTATAATATTTTACTTCAAAATGCATATTTATAAGCATATTATCCAAGTTTTTCATAAAAATATAATTTTTAGTCGTCAGTGGGTTTTTTGTCGAATTTGTTATAGAAATAGCAATAAATGTTATCGACTAACTTCTGTCGACATCGAGAAACTGGCATTAATTTCGTCATTTCTCTATCAGTAATTGAAAATTATCATTTCAAAACATTTTGCTTCAAAAAAGTTTAATTTTTTAAGTATCAAAAATTCATTAAATGCATCGAAAACATTCATATTTGTTTTCATTACAAATTCGATGATAAGAGATTTTGTTATCGAAAGATTTTGTAAGTTCACATACACAGTTACCGCTCCTGACAGTCATTTCCCAGCAGTTCTAGGAGATTGTCCTGAACTAGTGATTTTAATTAATAATTATCATTTGGGATGACAATTAGTTACATAACTAGAAACGTGACTAGTTATTTCCATACGTTCATGTTCATAGCAGATGGTCAATTGACCATATTGGATAACTTAGAGACAAATGCACTAGATTACTTTGAGACACTTAAGTGACAATTGTCTTTATGCTAGATTACATGGGATGTATAAAGTAACCAATTGACTTCTGCCTGCATTACAAATAGCACATACGTGTCAAATGACCCTAAATATATAAATTCGTGTCAGCCAAGTGATCAGACATTATTAACAAATACCGTCTATAAGGGATACATTTACTAATTGCTGAGATGAAAATTAAGGTTGGATGCTACTTTACAGCACGATCAAAATATTGATGATTTTAAAAGCAAAGTCACAATATATAAGCTTTAAAGATTATGGCTTTAAACAAAAAGACAATTAATATATCCATAGTTTTTTTCCGAAGAAAAATTATTTTAAAAATAATAATAATTTTAGAACTTTAATTGTTTAATTCTTGGTATAATTTAAAGAGTCTTAACTGCTGGAAACAGTGTTGTGTATTTTTTGGACACTTCGAAATGGTGCCGTGAAATAAGGCCATAGGTAATAAGGCCATATTGCCTTATTACACATTGTGTTGAGAAATAAGACCATATGACTTTATTACCACCGAGGGAGTGAAATAAAGTCATTTTCAATTATTGGTCAAAGTGGAAATAAAGCCATATCAGTGTAAAATAGCTTGTTATAATTACATACATATGTATAGTTATTTTCTAGTCATATGCAGGGAAGGTTTCATTTAGCGAAGCCGCCTGCCGCGTTCCATGGAGGAGAAAGTCGTTAAGAGCGGCCGCAGTCCGCCAATAAAATAAAAACTTTTCCTGCGAAACCGAATAGTTGCTGGCCATAATACTGAGTGCAAAAAAAACTTGTCTTCGCAAATAAAGTTTTTCTGCTTGGCGGCCTGCGGCCGCTCTTATGGACTTTCTCCTTCATGGAACGCGGCAGGCGGCTTCGCTAAATAAAGCCTTTCTTGTACATAAATTATTAAAAAATACTTTTTTTTTGGAGTGGATGTTCTTTAATTTTTGATTGAACTTTCTTTTCTTGCCAAATTAAATAAATCATTTAAGCAAACAAAAAATTGTCTAAGATGCAATAATGTCATAATGGCTTTATTTCACTTCTACCATAGGAAATAAGGCCATATGGTCTTATTTCCCAAATAGTTAAGCAATAGAGCCATATGGGCTTATCGCCAATGGCCTTATTTCACTTACTTTTTTACTTAATTATTAAAATATAAGTGCATAATTTTTTAAATTTTATATTTTCCAATAATAAATGCATGAAAATCCGCAAATGAAAAAAACTAACAATACAGTTTGAACGATTAATTAATTAATTAATTAATTCTTAATAATTTAGGGACAACAATTTTTTTTTAACAGTTTTCTTTTAAAATGTACCAAAATGTTTAAGAGATTTGCGCTCGTTAAAATGATTTTCGGGAGTGGGCTTTGTATGGGAGCTATGACTAATTATGGACCGATCGTTATACAATTTGATTTATGCTAGTTAAAGTGATTTTCGGAAGTGGAACATATATGGGAGTTACGACTAATTATTAGGGTATTCATTGGACTAATGATCGTTCGATTAATCGAATAATTTCTTACGAATAATTATTCTAACAATTTAAAAATGGCCATTTTCGAATAACGAATAATTCGAACAATTTTATGTAGAATAATCGAATAAAACGAATAAATGTACATACATATTTAAATTTTTTTAAAAATATTGCTTCGTTTTATAGAAAATTTTTAGAATTATGAAAATTTAATAGAATAAATTGTATTTCTAAGGAAATTAATTTAATGAACTTGAGCCTAAATAATAATTAATAATATTAATCAGGAAAAACGCTCGACAAAATAACCACTAATATTAATTTAAAAACACCGGGCACGGTGGTACATGTTTAATGATCTTCTGTCGAGTTGTGACTGATAAACAGAATCAACATAGAAGAAACAACAAAAACAAACATAAAAACACAATTGCTTCATTGTTAGCTCATATCTGACTAAAGCAAAACAAAACAAGTAATAATACTAAAGAATACAACACTGAAAAAGCTCGTAAATTTCGTCTAACTCAATCAAAGTAGAAACAGAAATAAGATTAAAGAAAGCTTTGATATAAGTCCTTTATACTATTTCTGTAAAAACTGGTGAGTTAAATAGATGATATTTACAAGCGACACTTACATCGACACAAAAGAGTGCTGATGAGAGGGGGTGGTGGCTAACCCCGCAAAATGCATTCCATTCTGCCGTGTGTCTAAATCAGAGATCGAAAATAACTCGTCCATATACCAAAAAACCCATATTGTGATTTATATTTTTGTGATAAAAATAAATCACTGAAAATAACAGTTATAAAATTATTTCTATTTAAATGGTTTGGTATGACCTTTATTCGTTTTTATTTTTTTTTTAATGGTTTGGTGTGAGATAAACAATTCATTTGTTCTTGTTCTTAATAACTGTTACTTTCTCTTTTATTTACATACAATAACATATTATTATTAATTGTTAACAAATTATGGAAATAATATGATAAGTATGAAGTAATGAAGTCTGAGTAACAGAAATGAGAATTTTTTAAATTGTTATTAATCTTTTGATAAATTTTGTATATTTAAGCGTTGATTTGCATCAAATACGTTTTTGCCATTTATTTTTCATGTTCGCAAATAAAAGTCACAAGCTAACCTTTAAGAAAAAAATAAATTATAAATCACTCATCCAGATTATTTGTGTTTGTTTCTTTTCTGTTTCTCTCAACCCCAAACCTAAAATTGTCTCGAATAAATCACTCTCCCAGTGATATACCACAAAAAATTATTTTTAAATGGCTGCGAATGAGAATTTACCATTGAAATGAAAATGAACCCGTTATCTTCGGTCTCTGGTCTAAATATAACTTTTTCAGTATTCTTTAGAATTATGAAAATTTAATAGAATAAATTGTATTTCTAAGGAAATCAATTTAATGAACTTGAGCCTAAATAATAATTAATAATATTAATCAGGAAAAACGTTCGACAAAATAACCACTAATATTAATTGAAAATTTTAACATTTAACAATATTTCGTAAAAATTATAAAATAATTGCATAGAGTTAGACTAGACAACTTAAATATTAAAAAATTTCAAATTTGCGAAGATTTAACTTTTTAATGCGTTATAGAACATTAAAAATGTGTCACAGGAATTTGACATAAACAAAATAAAACCAATATTTTGTGTTTTCTTCCAAAATAAAGTATTTTGGTGGAAGAAAAAATACAACACTGTTAGTAGATGTCACGTAAACACGTAAAGAAATTCTGCTTTTAACAGGTTCCGACGTAACAGTTACTTTACAATATGTACACTTTTTCAGTTAAACCGGAAACCTGTTTTTTGAATTTGCGGGTTTTTGGGATACTCTAATTGCGACTGAGTAAATATTTAACATTTTTCAACACTTTCCATTTCTAGTTACTACCTGCCCGTCTTACTCTCTTCGGTTGCAATTTTCTTCTTATTTTTCTTTGAATTCAAAAGCAAAGCATGTTGTATACAACAATCACAAACTACTGCTTCCACCATCCCGTTTCTAAAAACGCTCATGGCAAAAATGTAAAGGTAGGGTCACACATGGCAAATATTTACTAAAAAAAGCGTAACCAGTTTTTAGTAGAAAATTGTATAATGGCGTCCTTTTTTTTCACTCCGTGTGGTGGTTCAACGCACCTAAAGACGCGAATTTTGAGCACATTTTTCTGTAGAGCAAAAACGGTTGAATATATTGCAAATCTGATTTTGCAGTCGATTCTGCATCAAAAATTAATACAATTGATGCTTTTTGAATCCTTAAAAATAGTTCCAAAAACCCTTATTTTTTATTAAGTGAATTATAAATCAGCTGTGTCAGTGAATTGTAAATCAGCTGTTTGCTTTGTAGCTGCCACACGACTGCAACTGCAGCCAGCAGCATTTGTGTTCGTGTAGTCGTGTAGCCGTGTAGCCTGCTGTCTCCGATGTGTTTAATGCATAGAAAGAAATTTATCAAAAATCAAATTGAGTGATATTTCTTGATTTTGTTTTCTATAATTGTTGTTGTAATTGAATTTGTTGACATATTTTACTAATGTTTACTTTTGTTGCTTTTGTAAAAATCAATGTAACGTGTTGTTTTGTAAAGTTATCAATTCTCATTGCTGCAATAACACATGTCAACAGTAAAAAAGGCTTGAAAACCAATATACATACATATATGTAGATTTGATGTATCATGGCTACCTAAGTACAAAAATGGTAACATTTTTCTATTCTATGGATAATTTTTTTATCCACTTATGTTGTCATAACTCAAAAACAACTAGTCCGATTTCGCATATTTACAAGCACTGTAGGAAATGGTCTTACTCCACGAGGTCTGCTGATGGGTTTACGCTTGCAGTTCTACATTACAAGAAACTGAATATGCTCAATATCGGGGTGCAAGCAGACTTCATTATTTTGCTGAAGAGGATGATTTTGTGAACTGTAAAGATATTTCTGGTTTGATGACTACCATGGGCTTGCAGAGATACGATTCAAACGAAGGGCGTTTATTTATCGACTCATCAAACCGCAGCTTGAAGAGTGTCCTTTTGCATAGTGGAAAGAAATACTCACAATCGGCCCACAAATTCGTAAATTGGTGAAAGATACTGATTTTGGCAGTTCAATGTCAAAGGTTGAGAATAATGCATTTCAGAAGAATGGGGATGCATTTGTATGGGTTATTCAAATTTTCTTAGGAAATAACAAGTGTGTAACAACGTTTCGCATGTTGAATAGATGTTCACTCACTTCCAGAATCTTGGATTCAACATGAGCATCAACGTACACTACCTGCACAGTCACTTGTTTGTTTGTTTGTTTGTTTGTTTGTTTTCCTGAAAATCGTTATTCAAAAATAGTAGAAAATCGGATAAAAGAAAATTCCAGAGTTTGTAGTTTATAATAATTATTTATTTTCTTATTTTATTTCATTTCTTATAACACTATGCGACAAATAGTAGGGTCAGTGATCGGCGGGGGTTCTACCCACCGGGAAATAGATCGGTAAAAAAAAGTTATACGTGTCCCGGCGTTTCGCTGGGTCTCTATTATTTGTCGCATAGTGTAATAAATTTAAATAATAAAATATAAATTGTTTACTCTTTAATACATTTATACACATCCAATTCAAATGTTTTTCCGAAGTATCGAATCAGTATCAGTAGGTAGGGTTTTACCAAAAAATTCACGAATGTTACTATGTAATGCATGTGAAAATTTATACATATCGTAGAGAAAATGTTTTAAAAATTCAATCAATCGAAAGAAGAACATGAACTACTCAATTTTATGTACATACTACATACATATATCAAGCAAAAAACTAAAATTTCGTGAAAATGAGCGAATTCACTTAATTGTGAATAAATTCGAAAAGAGTCAATCGATTTGATCGATTATGATCGATATCTCATTTTGTTCCTACTACATGTGGCTTTGTGATAAAGCAAGCCTTTAAATATTTTTAGATTTTGTTGCCTTGTGTAATTATTTGTTATTTTTTTTTTAATTTTAAGTCTGTAAAGACCTTTAACGTTTTAATTATCTTTGTGGGTTAATGTTTTCTTTAAACAAATACTCTACACACTTATAAATAAGTAAGTAGCGTTTAAGTACAAATACAGTTTTACTTTCAATAGTTTTTTTTGCTTGTCATTTTTATACCCTTCACCTTCGTGAGAAGGGTATATATAAGTTTGTCATTCCGTTTGTAATTTCTACATTTTTCATTTCCGACCCTATAAAGTATATATATTCTGGATCCTTATAGATAGCGGAGTCGATTAAGCCATGTCCGTCTGTCTGTCTGTCTGTCTGTCCGTCTGTCTGTCTGTCTGTCTGTTGAAATCAGTTTTCTGAAGACCCCAGATATCTTCGGGATCCAAATCTTCAATAATTCTGTCAGACATGCTTTCGAGATTTTTGCTATTTAAAATCAGCAAAATCGGTCCACAAATGGCTGAGATATGAGGAAAAAACCAAGACAACCTCGATTTTTGACCTATTTTTTTACCTATATCTGGATTACTAAGACATTAATATAGACAATATGGATATCTAATGATAGATATTTCAAAGACATTTGCAACGACGTATATAAGACCATAGTAAGTTGGACCTACAATGGGTCAAAATCGGGAAAAAAATTTTGAACCCGAATTTTTTTTTTTAAAAAAAAAAATTTAAAAAACAAAAAAAAATTTTTTAAAATTTAAAAAAAAAAAAAATTTTAAAATTTAAAAAAAAAAATTTTTTAAAATTTAAAAAAAAAAAATTTTAAAATTTAAAAAAAAAAAAATTTTAAAATTTAAAAAAAAAAAAATTTTTAAATTTAAAAAAAAAAAAATTTTAAAATTTAAAAAAAAAAAAAAATTTTAAATAACAATCGAAAAATTTTTTTTTCCAAAAAATTCAAAAAACAACTGGAAAAAAAGTTAAATTTTGTTTACCTAAAAATATTTAAAATTTTGAAGTATAATTTGGTGAAGGGTATATAAGATTCGGCACGGCCGAATATAGCACTCTTACTTGTTAGTTTTATTTTACTCTATTTTTTTCTGTTTTGTGTTCTTATGAACTGTTTAATATTTAATCATGCAACATGTGCATTGAAGTAGAAAAATTAATTATAAATCAGTGGCATCGAATTGAAAACATTGTAAATAAATTTATTCATGTACGTATGCAGTTAGTTCGTATATCTCTAGTTGTCTGTCTAACTACATATCTGTCATGAATGAGTTACGTTCAATTGTAGGCGACGTCAGTAAAAATAATCGTTGCAAAATATTTAAAAAAGTTTACAAATAAGAAAACAACAAATGCATACATATTTATATACATATATGGAATATAGTATACATATGTACATACCTTCTATAAATAATACCTAAATTTTCATATGTATTGTTACGAAATTGTACTTGAATTCAAATATAACGATTTTAAGGGCTGATTTAAAAGTAGCATAATGCTTTCAAATAACAGTGCTGTAATAGCAAACTGTAACATATCTGTGGGCATTATTAAATAAAAGCTTTCAGTTGACCATTGATCGTAAGTTGGCAACGCTGTCGAATTCGAATATTCAGTTAAAGAACATTGTAGAAATAGAGATTTCTAGATGGTAATGCAGTGTTATAAATAGTGGCAGAGGTTGCAGTCGTGAGTGAGTTTATCAGAGACGCTTTTCGAATAAACATCAACTGAGTGCCTTAAAGTGTGTTGTGTTTTTCAAGTAAATTCGTGTACATTATAAATTGTGTCTGTATTTCTGAGAATTTATAAACGTGTATAAAATAAACATTGAGTGGCTATTTAATTCTGTTGTTGTACATTTCAAAGAAATAAAGAGTTGTTACAATTTTCAAACTACTAAACGGCTTTTATTTGCAATCAAAAGTATCCGGTTTATTTAAAGGAAATAAACCAAACGTTTTGAGAAGGTTAAAACGTAACAGTATAAATGATAACGATACAATTTTTATTGTATATGGGCATGGTTCTAAAATCAAAACCGAGCTTCCCATTTTTAACGCGAAAATGTTCCTTTCGTATTTTATATTTTTGTTTAAATATTCTAATATTTTATTTAGCCTTTTAAGAAACTTGACTATGTTTGGGCTTTTTCGAAAGGAAAGAGAGGCAAAAAAGACAAATCTTTGCAAATGGAGAAGATTAACAATAAACTTCACCCGAGGATGGTTATAAAATCTCATATTGTGGTTGTGTGAGAACCTAAAACCGATCTTTTGGGTCACAGTGGGGGAAATGAAAAATAAAAAAGGTGCAAATAAATTTTTAAGTTCCAAACCGATAATCTGATTTTAATAAAATTTCTCACGACTATAGAGGAGGTCTTGCTGAGCCAAAATTTTGAATTTGGACTTTCAACACTAAGATGGGACGGAGTCTCAAGAACCCAAATTGGGGTGTTTCGGGTATATTACAAATTAAATATTATGTCCTTAATCTGATCTGAATGCTTTTTATATACGTAGAATCTACTACAAAAAACATCAGTATAACTATATTTTACCTTTTATAATTTACCAGATATTCACCATTGAATATTAAAATGTTATGTTTTTTACCTATTCTCAACGGTAAGATTTTGGGAAGTACTACAGAAGAAAAATAATTTCAATATTTGTATAACTGCCTGCTCAAGAGCCTTCCGAAGTAGACCTATTTTGTATGTAAATTTCAAATTTATGGCAAATTTTCTATAATCGCATAGCTGCTTTCAAAAAATGAAAACCACTTCTATATGCCCCAATATGTTCTTAAATATTTTGCAAAGTGAATTTATAGCTCGGATCTCGGTCGTCAACAGAGTCAAAAATTCCCTATAGTACTAATAAATTTGTTGTTAATTAAGAAATATATATTTGAAAACAGTCTTCGACTAACTCTTGCGACGTGCGGTTGTTTGTTTAAACATTCCTAAATTTTACAATTATTTAATTTCTTTCTTACATTTTAAAAACAGTGAACACAAAAAGTTTTCTCCCATATAGTAATTAACTAAAATATCATCATAGTATAGTGATCATGTCAGGTCCTCTAAATTTGGGGGACAACCGCTTCATATTATTAGCGGATGCCCCCCGCGCGAAAAAAAAACGCCCAAATCAGAATATACTCGATGTATTTCCTGATCTTCTGGTTATCCAAAAACCCGATCCAAAGTATGTTGTTATTTCAGACACATCTGGAGATAAAACTTTACAACAATATTCCTGTTTTTCGGTCCACCGCTCTTTAAAACTTATCTGCTCAGATATTATTTCTGTATCCGAACTAAGAGATGGTAATCTCCTTCTTCTAATTGGTAACAAAACTAACGCCGAAAATCTTATTTCTACAAAAAATCTTCCCAGAATCTGCAGTATTAAAGGTCAATACCATTCTCATTTAAATTTCTCCAAAGGAACTATATATGCACCTTATTTGATAAATATTCCCGAAATAGAAATTATCAATGAGTTAAAACCTCAGGGCGTAGTTGATATATACAAATATCAAAGAAAAAACCATGAAGGCAAAATGGTCCCGTGCGGAGTTATGCTTTTAACATTCGATAAGTACTCCACCCCAGAAAAATTGGATATTTCATGGCACAAAGTCAAAGTTCGACAATTCTTCCCCAACCCAATGCGTTGCAAAAATTGTCAAATGCTTGGACACACTCTTAAATGGTGCAAAAAATACCCAAAAATGTGAAAACTGTGCTTTACCACCTCATCACCAGCCGAGTGTACGAGAACTTTTTGCGTTAACTGTTCTGAAGAACACCCTTCTTCTGCTAAAGAATGCAAAATGTTCAAACAACAAAAAGAAATTTTAAAAATAAAAACCAAAGAAAAATGCTCTTTAAAGATCGCCAAAGAAAAATACCAAGCACAAACGTTGACTAAGCCACTAGAACAGTCGTACGCTGAAATCACAAACAGAAATTTAACAAGTAAGAGTGCTATATTCGGCTATACCGAATCTTATATACCCTTCACCTTTGTTGTGGATGCATTATTATTTTTTATAATTATTATATAGGTATGTATATACATTGCCCACTTTCAGCTTACAGCATCCTAAATTTATCAAGAACACAAAAAACAACAACAACGCCAAACGAAACAGAACACCAAAAGAAAAAACAAAATACGCAAGGCAATGAAACCAACACACATCCAAACATACGTTTAATTGTATAAAAAACAACAACAACGCCAAAAGAAACAAAACACAAAAGAAAAACAAATACAAAATACGCAAAGCATGCACATTCAAACATACGATTTGTTGTTTTTTTATCAAAAAAACCAACACACAACCAAACAAAAGTTTAGTTGTATAAAAAACAACAACAACGCCAAAAGAAACAAAACACAAAAGAAAAACAAAAACAAAATACGCAAAGCATGCACATTCAAACATACGTTTTGTTGTTTTTTTGTCAAAAAAACCAACACACAACCAAACAAACGTTTAGTTGTATAAAAAACAACAACAACGCCAAAGCAACAACCATACGTTTTGTTGCTTTTTTGTCAAAGCATGCAATACATTGTGGTTTTTGATGAAATTTTCAGAGGTTGTCTCGGATTTTTGCGCATATCTCCGTTATTTATGGACGGATTTTGCTGATTCTAAATAGCAAAATTCTCGAAAGTATGTCTGACAGAATTGTTGAAGATTTGGATCCCGGAGATATCTGGGGCCTTCAGAAAATTGATTTCAACAGACAGACAGACAGACGGACAGACAGACAGACAGACAGACAGACAGACAGACAGACAGACAGACAGACAGACAGACAGACAGACAGACAGACAGACAGACAGACAGACAGACAGACAGACAGACAGACAGACAGACAGACAGACAGACAGACAGACAGACAGACAGACAGACAGACAGACAGACAGACAGACAGACAGACAGACAGACAGACAGACAGACAGACAGACAGACAGACAGACAGACAGACAGACAGACAGACAGACAGACAGACAGACAGACAGACAGACAGACAGACAGACAGACAGACAGACAGACAGACGGACATGGCTTAATCGACTCCGCTATCTATAAGGATCCAGAATATATATGGGGGATTTCATGTCAAGTGAACCAACTTTTGAAATCGATGTCTTCCGATCGGGATGAAATTTGCACCAAGGTTAGCTCTATTGGATAGTAACTCAGACACAATTTTTCAACAACATCGGTCGAGAACTCTCTGAGTTATAGGGGGTAAAATTTTGACAATTTGGTCAAACAGGGGTTTTTTCTTATCCATGTAACTTATTACCTATTGTTCTTAGCAAAATGTGTTCCAAATAGTATAGATAGCTATTTCTTCGATCTTTCGAAAAAAAATATTTTAAAAAAAAAATAAAAAAATTTTAATATTTTTTTTCCGAAATCAAAAACTTTTTTGACTTTTTTTTAAAATACGCTATTTTTTTTTTATTTTTTTTTTTTTCTTAAAATAAAGTTTAGATATTTTCCTTGAACACCTACTTGGTCGCTTAGTGGGATGCGAGTGGGATATCTATCAAAATAAATATTTTGTAACTCAAAACATAAAATTTTTGACTTTTTTTGCAAAATCAAAAACTTTGTTGACTTTTTTTTCAAAATGGACCCTTTTTTAATCTTTTTTTTTTAGGTCAAACAAAAGCTTAGATATTATCCTTGAAGACCCTTTTGGTCGCTTAGTGGGATGCGAGTGGGATATCTATCAAAATAAATATTTTTTAACTCAAGACTTACAATTTTTGACTTTTTTTTTGCAAATACGATTTTTTTTTCCAAATGGGCCCTTTTTTTAAAATTTTTTTTGTAGTCAAAAGAAAGCTTAGGTCCATTCCTTTAAGATATTTTTAGTCCCTTAGTGGGATGCGAGTAGGATATCTATCAAAATAAATATTTTGTAACGCAAGACATACAATTTTTTAATTTTTTTTTGCAAAATCAAAATTTTTTTCCAATATGGGCCCTTTTTTAATTTTTTTTTTTTGCTCAAAAGAAAGCCTAGGTCCATTCCTTTAAGATATTTTTAGTCCCTTAGTGGGATGCGAGTGGGATATCTATCAAAATAAATATTTTGTAACGCAAGACATACAATTTTTTAATTTTTTTTTGCAAAATCGAAATTTTTTTCCAATATGGGACTTTTTTTTAAAAATTTTTTTTGCTCAAAAGAAAGCTTAGGTCTTTTCCTTTAAGACCTATTTTGTCACTTAGGAAGATGTGAGTAGGATATCTATTAAAATAAAAATGTTGTAACTCAAGACATTCAATTATTGACTTTTTTTTGCAAATTCGAATTTTTTTTAAAAATGGGCCCTTTTTTAAAAATTTGTTTTTAGTCAAAAGAAAGCTTAGGTCCATTCCTTTAAGATATTTTAGGTCCCTTAGTGGGATACGAGTGGGATATCTATCAAAATAAATATTTTGTAACTCAAGATATACAATTTTTGATTTTTTGGCAAAATCAAAAACTTTTTTGACTTTTTTTTAAAATGGGCCCTTTTTGTAATTTTTTTTTTTGCTATAAAGAAAGCTTAGGCCTATTCCTTTAAGATGGTTTTGATCGCTTAGTGGG
The DNA here is from genome assembly GCF_958450345.1 of Calliphora vicina. Taxonomy (NCBI): domain Eukaryota; kingdom Metazoa; phylum Arthropoda; class Insecta; order Diptera; family Calliphoridae; genus Calliphora; species Calliphora vicina. The sequence continues at coordinate 173,209 of NC_088781.1, forward strand.
ATGCGAGTGGGATATATATCAAAATAAATGTTTTGTAACTCAAGACATACAATTTTTGTGTTAAAACATTTATTTTGATAGATATCCCACTCGCATCCCACTAAGGGACTAAAAATATCTTAAAGGAATGGACCTAGGCTTTCTTTTGAGCAAAAAAAAAAATTAAAAAAGGGCCCATATTGGAAAAAATTTTGATTTTGCAAAAAAAAATTAAAAAATTGTATGTCTTGCGTTACAAAATATTTATTTTGATAGATATCCCACTCGCATCCCACTAAGGGACTAAAAATATCTTAAAGGAATGGACCTAAGCTTTCTTTTGACTACAAAAAAAATTTTAAAAAAGGGCCCATTTGGAAAAAAAATCGTATTTGCAAAAAAAAAAGTCAAAAATTGTAAGTCTTGAGTTAAAAAATATTTATTTTGATAGATATCCCACTCGCATCCCACTAAGCGACCAAAAGGGTCTTCAAGGATAATATCTAAGCTTTTGTTTGACCTAAAAAAAAAGATTAAAAAAGGGTCCATTTTGAAAAAAAAAGTCAAAAAAAGTCAATCAAGTTTTTGATTTTGCAAAAAAAGTCAAAAATTTTATGTTTTGAGTTACAAAATATTTATTTTGATAGATATCCCACTCGCATCCCACTAAGCGACCAAGTAGGTGTTCAAGGAAAATATCTAAACTTTATTTTAAGAAAAAAAAAAAAATAAAAAAAAATAGCGTATTTTAAAAAAAAGTCAAAAAAGTTTTTGATTTCGGAAAAAAAATATTAAAAATTTTTTATTTTTTTTTTAAATATTTTTTTTCGAAAGATCGAAGAAATAGCTATCTATACTATTTGGAACACATTTTGCTAAGAACAATAGGTAATAAGTTACATGGATAAGAAAAAACCCCTGTTTGACCAAATTGTCAAAATTTTACCCCCTATAACTCAGAGAGTTCTCGACCGATGTTGTTGAAAAATTGTGTCTGAGTTACTATCCAATAGAGCTAACCTTGGTGCAAATTTCATCCCGATCGGAAGACATCGATTTCAAAAGTTGGTTCACTTGACATGAAATCCCCCATATACTTTATAGGGTCGGAAATGAAAAATGTAGAAATTACAAACGGAATGACAAACTTATATATACCCTTCTCACGAAGCTGAAGGGTATAAAAAATACAAGCATTAAAAAAACAACAAATGAAGCACCAAATGCAGAAAAAACAAATTTAATAGGGTTTTTACACTTACGTACATTTTGGCGAAACGTATGGAAGATGTTGAAAACTTGAAAGATTTGTTCACACTTGCAACATCTAACATCTACCATCAGTAAAATTGCAAGAATATTAAAAATCAAATTGTCTTTATGAAAACAAAATGAATTAAGTCTTGTTTTCTTTTTTATACTATCAAATTAAATAAGAAAATAATAAATTTCAAGCATATAAAATGTCACCCTCATCATGATACAAAAAAACAAGGTAGTTCCACTTCTCTCTCTCTCAAAAATATTTTTGAAGTTTGTTGGAATTATTTGAAATTCGATTTTTGTAAACAATGAAAAAATCGTTGCCACATATGAAAAAAGGGAAACAACATTCAAGAAATTTTTATTTTTAATGTGTAATTTATATTAGTGCTTAAGATACGTATGTATGAAAGTGAAAACATAATGAAATTACATACATATTTGTGTCTTTTGTAAAGTTTGTCAAATCCAAAAAATAGTGCAACCGTCCATTTAAATTATTCTTAAACAATTAAGGTTCATCCATCCATGTTACAAAATATATTTTAACATAAACATTTATAAATTTCAGAATGCATTTTATTATACTCTTTTATTATTACTTTTATTACACCCTTCATTTTTTCCGTGAATTTCACCGAAAAATGCTGAATTTTAATTTTGTTTAAGTATTACTTAAACATATGCGGAACTATCAGCTTTTTGAGCCAAACTAGTATGAGCTAACTTTAGTGCTTGACGAAATTGATTTCCTTGTCAATTCACAGACGAATTTTATGATTGGACATCCCTCAGGCTTAACAATATGACATGATAGGAGACCTTGTGAGTTGACCAATCATATATATAAACAATCTGAATGTAACTTTACACCACTTAAACTTTGTATCTTGTTCCGTTAAAACACAGATATAACGACAGATTTCTTGAGTTTTGAGACAGTTTTTGTATGTATAAAAGAATAGAAAGAAACACCATTAAAACTTTAAATATTAATAATATTTACAAAAAAAAAATCACATTTCACTTTCAATTTGAAAAACACTAATAATTTATTCCTTGCGCATATGCTCACATTCTTTAAGAGAATTGAAACGGTTGTTCTTGCCCCCGCAACATCCATAGACAAATTCGACGCATTCGTTGGAATCAGCTTTGTAGGACCAAGATGGAATGTAAGCGGCACAGGCAATCAAACCATTACAGTCCACGGTATGTTTCAAACACAGCAAAGATGGCAAAAAATAAAACAAAGATTTTAATTTGTTCAAATTTATTTTTCTTCTAGATGGTTTCTAGTTTTTTATTATTTAATTTTATTTTTGACTTTTAAATAAACAAAAATATGGGATTTTAAGAATGAATATGGTAGCACGATTTTTCATAATTCCAGCAAACGTCAGAACGTTAATATGGCGACAAAAAGAGAAAGTGAGACTACCTTGTATTTTTGTATCATGACCCTCATTATTATACAAATATTTGTTTACATTTTTTTTAATATAAATGCCATTTTATTAGTGACGACACTAAAATAATCGAAAGATGTTATGTGGAACGAAATGAGATAGGAACATTTTTTAAAGATGTAGAAAGAAGTTGGCACTCAGTCCAGTGTAATTCTTATGGGAAGATGTTAACATCTTTGCAAATTGATGGTAGATGTTAAATGTACGCTAGTATAAAAACCCTATCAAGTAACAAAAAAACAAACACCAACAGTATTAACACGTTCAATGACTAAAGCCCATGCAAGTAGGAATTTTAGTTAAGAAAACTATTCCACACAAATTAACATACACTGACCCAAACACTAACTGTATAGCAATCAAAATTGATATCGGCATACAATTTACTCTGGTAAATACTTATTTACCCCCACAGGAAAGCATCTCAGAACGCAAACTAAAAACAATAGTAAACAACATTAATCCTCCATTTATCCTTACTGGTGATTTCAACTCTTGGAGTACCTTATGGGGCTCAACTATAACAAATCCTCGCGGAAAAATTATTGAAGACTTCATATTAAATGAAGATTTAATAATATTAAATACTGGTGCTCCAACTCACTTCTCCACCCATAAAACATTTACTCATGTAGACATTTCCTTTTGTTCTACTATAATTTTCCCCTTTTGCTCATGGAAACCTCTAACAAACCTTCATGGAAGCGACCACTTCCCCATAATAATTGAATTTGACAGAAACAATCGTCAAATACCAACTAAAGCCAAACCTAAATACAAAATCGAACAAAATGGTCACTATTCCAAAATATGTGTGATAATAACATACAAAATATCAAAAGCACCAATAACGTTAACCAGCAAGCAGCATGTCTAGTTAAATCTATTAGATCTGCGGCAAATCTTAGTATACCACAAACAAAATTCAGATATTTCAAACCCCGTGTCGCCTGGTGGAATTCCAATCTGGAAATTTTCAGAAATAAAAAGCAAAAATTGTGGCACAATTTCCAACGAGTAAGAACAGACGCCAACTAAATCATGTACAAAAAATGTAATGCACTCTTTAGAAGATCAGTTAACGAAAGCAAAGCTGCGTGTCATCAAAAATTTACTTCCAACATTAACCCCAGCTCCACCTAACAACAAATATGGACCGATATAAAACGGATTACTGGTATAAAAAATTACAATACAATTAAATTTATGAGGACTGGCTCTGACTTTTGCTAACTATTTCGCAAAACACTGGTCTAATGAATCTGCTGATACACACTTTTCTTCAATATTTCAAAACACAAAAACTAATGCAATAAACAGCCCCTACAACCTGAGCTCATTCAACACATTTTCCCATAAAATTCGAACACCTATAATTATCACTGAACTAGAAAACGCGTTACAATCCTCTAAAGGCAAGACACCCGGAGAAGATCGCATATCTTATCCAATGCTAAGAAACCTCAGCTTTTCATCTAAACAACACATTTTAAAATTATATAACAATATTTTTTCTACTGATATATATCCTCAAGCATGGAAAGTCGCAACTGTCATACCAATCCAAAAACCAAACAAAAATCCTTTTGCCGTTGATGGGTACAGGCCTATATCTCTCTTGCCATGCATAAGCAAAATATTAGAAAAAATTATTGCAACACGTTTAATGTGGTTTCTGAAATCCAACAATTTTATTTCTCCTAATCAGGTTGCCTTTATGAAAGGTCAAGGTACAGACGACATTCATTTATACCTTCAACACTTTATTTACAACGCACTGTCTAGCAAAAGCCATGTTAATATACTCTCTACAGACTTTGACAGAGCTTTCGATCGTATTGGTATTCACGTTATATTGCTGCAATTGAAAGAGTGAAAAATATGTAAGGAAATGTACAACATTATTAAAAGCTTCTTAAGTTATCGTAAAATCAAAGTACCCTCATACCCTCTACACAATGGCATACCACAGGGTTCTCCACTATCCGTTGTACTCTTTATAATCGCCTTTAATCAACTTAGCATACTAATATCCAAACAAAAATATGTTGAACATGCTACATATGCGGACGATGCTGTATTATTTACCAAACACAATAACATAGTCAAAGAAGCGTTTCTTAATATCTTAAAAGAAATTGATAATTGGGGTCAAATGTCAAAGATGGCAAACTATCGATCGACAAATGCAAAGTTCTTCACATTTGCAGAAAACACAATTGTGTTTTCCTCTGACTTAACATTATAAAATATCTTACTTCTAAACACTTTATGATACACATATCAACTATGTTAAACATCACTCGTTCTATCATTCTCTCCAAAATCGATTTTTCTCTTCCAATATATGGATGTTGCGCCTTTACCCATATAAAAAGTATCCAAACACCCTATCACGCAGCTATTTGACGCAGTATTGGAGTTTTTCGACCAGTCCCATTAAAAATATTTTAGCTGAAGCTGGAATGCCATCTATAGAAGAGCGCATTTTATTACTCACGTATAAATTAATTCCTAAAGTTATGGTATGCCGCAATAAAATCCTGTACAATGAAATACAAACAAATCTTCTTCAACCTCAGCGAATATCTACAACAAAATGGATGGGAATTAATATTTACTGACGGTTCAAAATCAACCCATTTTACCACATTTGCCGTTGTACATAATGATGGTAAAGACATTAGTATTGGGATTCTTGATAGCCATTGCTCCAACTTTACAGCTGAAGCCTCAGCAATATATACACACGCAGAGAAAAAACATGCTTACGACAACTATACTATGTTCGTTGTAACAATATATTGTTGTCGTAAACATATAATTGTTGTTTTAATTTAATTTAAACAATATTTTAGTTATAAATATGAATATGGTTCACCGAATGGTTCGGACAACTAAATAATGATAAATAGGTAAACATATTATGTTATGTACAACCATTAAATGTTAAGTTTCTATACGCGTAGTCATAATATGTTTAAGATGTAAACATAATATGTTTACAAAAACTAAATAATGACAAATAGGTAAACATATTATATTATGTAGTCATAATATGTTTAAGATGCAAACAAAATATGTTTACTTTTAATAGTCAGAGGTGGTGTTTGTCTATGCTGTGTTATTTTTACAAGTAAATTTTGAGTGTCTGTAATTCCCATTCGCTCTATAGTTTTATTTGTATATTATCTTTAACTTTCCTAGAGCGAATAACAATAAATTTCAGTGAATTTATCAATAATATTTTAATTGGGAATTTAGTACCTTAAAACTAAAACCTATTAAAATAAAATTTTGTATTTATAAAAAAAATAAATTTTAATAATAATATGATTACTTTGGATCATACTATGATTTCATTGGATGATAACATGATTTAATTGGGTCATAAATATGATTACTTTGGGTCATATTATGATTGATTTATATCATAATATGATTATTTCAGAACATGTTATGATTGATTTGTATCATAATATGATTATTTCAGAACATATTATGATTTTTCATGATACCAATAATGATCATAATATGTTTTGGAATACAAGCATAAATCTGATCATAATATGTTGCTCTTAGTTTATGGTTACCACAACCATGTTTTTTCTCGGGGTGCAGCAGCCGTAAATGCTTCTCAGCTCTCATCAAAAATTGTCATATGCACCGACAGCCTTTCGGTTATCATGGCTATAAAAAATACTTTGTATGATTCTCCGCTGATTACTCAAATTAGAAACATTTGCATTAAAAACACCAACAAAATAAAATTGTTATGGATCCCCTCTCACGTCGCGACGCGTAGCATGAAGTCAATAGTCTCTTAGTAACCTATGGTTTAGTCACTTCAAACTTTTTTTGTACTGCACTTTATTTTACCCACCAGAAGCGTTGACCACTTTCGATCAGCTATCCGATAGTCACATTGTAATCAAAAGGGTCAATTGATCCCCTGCTTAGGACATGCACGTGTTAAAATAACTAGTCAAGTAGCTGATCAAGTAACCAGTTACAAAGCTAGCAAGGTAACTGACTCTATGTAACCAGTATGTGAATCCAATGCGTTGCCTACTTTGGACCAGCTATTAGACAGTCCCATTGTAATCAAAAAGAGACAATTGACCCTGTGCCTGGGACATGCCGGTGTTAAAATGACTAGTCACGTGAGTGATCACAGATCGAGCTCCTTTTCTTGATTAAACGCTTATTGGCCAAGTTATAGCGATTTTGGCTTATAATAAATTGGCTTATTGGCCATGTAATTAGCGAATTTAGATATTGTGAGTTTTTATATAAAAAATCGAATTTTGGTCAGAAATATGAGTGATCACAGATCGAACTCCTTTTCTTGATTAAACGTTTATTTTCCAAGTTCGATTTAAGCTATCGTGAGTTTTTATATATGTAAGTAATCGAATTTTGGTCTGAAATATGATTGATCATAGACCGATGTATTTTGCAGATGTATTTCATGAGTGGGCGTATTAGTGGACGTGGACAATTTTTATTTATGTAAAAACTTTTGCGGACTATGTATTGCGAACATTAAAAAAAAAAATTAGTTAAATCAGTCCAGGCGTCCTGCAATTTTAGATATAACGAAAAAAAAATTGGCGTGGTCAATTTTTATTTCAGTAAAAACTTAAATTGGATTACTATGATCATTTAAACAAAAAATTAACCAAATCGATGTAGCTGATTTCCGATTTTAGATAAATCGAAAAAAGTGGGCGTGGTCAATTTTTCATTCCGTAAAAACCAAAGTTAGGCTATGACCAACATTTAAAAAAAAAAAAATTCTAAGGCCCGGTCGTGCTCTACTGATGCAATTACCAACGAACGACATTTGATTTTTATTTATATAGAAGAAGAAACAAATACTGTTAATTTATCTTTGTTAAATTCGAACACTAAAAGTTTTATTGATGCTTTTTATTTAAAGAAATACAATTTTTATAAAAAAAAAAAATTAATTGAATTTATACGTTTTTTTTTAATTTTTGTGACGAATTTGACGATTTTTTTTTCATAATTTTGACGATTTTTCCAAAAAAAAGCCTAACAGAACTGCATTGAAATGAAAGTGAACCCGTTATTTTCGGTCTCTGGTGGTTTTGTTTAAAGATTTAGTGGTTTCTAGCGTTATTTTAATTGCAATCTAGTGGGATATGGTCTTAAAGATTTGGCAACACTGTGTACATCCGCGATCAGCAGACAAGAAACAAGAAATGGGAAATAGTTGTACTCTCATCTTCACTACAAGACAGGCATCGAAAACTTAAATTTAGATATAATACTAATCTGCAACAAAAATAATACTGTTTTTGTTCAAATGTAGTAAATATTTTTGTTGGTTTCTTTGCCCATATTTGTACATATTCGGAAGTATTTATTGGGAAAATAAATGTTAAAATTGGTTTGTAATTTTTTTTAAGAATATACATATTAACTAACCTATTTGTCTAGCAATTATTGTGTATTAAAAAATAATAATTTACAAAAAACTTCTAAAAACCCATTTAAGCATCTAAAGGTGAGAGAAAAAACATTTAAAATAGTTTATAATTGTAGATACTAAAAAAGGTACAACAATAATATGAATTGTCCACCTTTGCATTGCATTTATTCATAAACATTCATGTGCTAAAGTTTAGCTAAACCAAGAAAGAGCGACAACACAATATTATTCTATGACAGCTCATATGAGACTGAATTAGACTTGGGTAGTTCATGAACGAACTATTTCAATTGCACGATTCCATTATTTGAACTAACTGAACTAGTTCAAATCGTTTGCTCATTTAGTTCAGTATTGAACTATGAACTAAAATGGTTCATATGTACGCTCTTAACTAACTGCGTGTTTTCGTTGTTTTTCCTGCTTCTTTGTATACGAATTCTAACATAATTAACGGCAACTCTGTCTGTCTGTCTGTCTGTTGAAATCAATTTTCTGAAGGCCCCAGATATCTCCGGGATCCAAATCTTCAACAATTCTGTCAGACATACTTTCGAGAATTTTGCTATTTAAAATCAGCAAAATACGTCCATAAATAACGGAGATATGAGCAAAAATCCGAGACAACCTCTGAAAATTTCATCAAAAAACACAATGTATTGCATGCTTTGACAAAAAAGCAACAAAACGTATGTTTGGATGTACATGCTTTGCGTATTTTTTTTTTTGGTGTTTTGTTTCTTTTGACGTTGTTGTTGTTTTTTATACAACTAAACGTTTGTTTGGTTGTGTGTTGGTTTTTTTGACAAAAAAGCAACAAAACGTATGCTTGGATGAGCATGCTTTGCGTATTTTGTTTTTTTTTTGTTTTGTTTCTTTTGGCGTTGTTGTTGTTTTTTATACAACTAAACGTTTGTTTGGTTGTGCGTTGGTTTTTTTGACAGAAAAGCAACAAATCGTATGTTTGGATCTTCATGCTTTGCGTATTTTGTTTTTCTTTTGTGTTTTGTTTCTTTTGGCGTTGTTTTTTATACAATTAAACGTATGTTTGGATGTGTGTTAGTTTCATTGGCTTGCGTATTTTGTTTTTGTTTTTTCTTTTGGTGTTTTGTTTCGTTTGGCGTTGTTGTTGTTTTTTGTGTTCTTGATAAATTTAGGATGCTGTACGCTGAAAGTGGGCAATGTACATATATATGTACTAATTATAAAAAATAATAATGCATCCACAACAAAGGTGAAGGGTATATAAGATTCGGCATAGCCGAATATAGCACTCTTACTTGGTTTATTATAAAATACTACTCAGTATAGGTACATAATGTATAATATAATAAACTAGCTGTCCCGGCAAACGTTGTTCTGCCATAGCTCACACAGAGTTTGAAGACTCCCACTACAATAGTCCTGCAGATATGCATTACTAAATTGTTATTTCGTATGGGAGGTGCCACGTCCATTGCACCTATATAGGTAGAAGCGCCAGAAGTTCAACAAATGTTGAATCATATTTTCGTTAAATTTTTTTAATATTTTACTGCTTTACTAAATTAGATATATCTCAATGGTTTTACCATATTGAAATTCATACTTCATAACATAGATAAACATTGATATAGGCTTTTATTAAATGTATATCTTATATTTATGGGCGTCTCCATTTTCGTGTTATAGTCCTTTAAACTTGGTTCTCAAATATACTGATATTTTTTTTTCTAAGAATGTTATATAGCTTGCCGCCAGCACCCGCCAAAATACTTTTTTTTAATTTTTACGGAATGGAATTTTTAGAAATATTTCTATATTTATTATTGATTTTTATATATCTAGACCCTACTGTAACTTGAAATATAGTAAATACAGATCCTTTTAAAAATTTAGTTTCAGAAAGACATGAAAACGTATTTTTTTTAATTTTTTATTAATGTTTTTTATATGTATATCTAGACCCTACTGTAACTTGAAAAAAAGTTTATATTGATCTTTTAAAGATTTTTTTTTGGAATCGGAGATACCAATTCTATCGCCAAATAATTTTGTCCACCTATGTATAAAAAGATAATGTGAGAATCTTTAGGAATGCAAGTTATTTTTATTTATTACATAAACTAACAATATAGCATATTGTTAATATGTTATTTATTGTTTAATATGTTAAGTGAAGATTCGACAGAGCCGATTATAACACTCACTTGTTTTCTACTATTTTTTTTATTTAAAGTGACATTTTAACGAGATTTCTCACTGATAACGTTGACATTTATTTGACGTACATATTTATTTGTTTAATATTTTTTTCAAATATTCAAAATAACTTATTTTTCTACTAAAAGATTAATAAGAAATTGTTTATCAGGAACTACGAAAAAAAACCTGCGGCCACTTGTTAAAAAATCAGTCACCTTTGTCGGAAATTTATCACGAGTCCAAAATAAATACAATAGTTCTACTTTATTTGTATATCAACAATTAACTATGTACAATTTTTCATTGTCAGTTCATTTCCAGCACATTGACAGATCTGACAACCGCCTATACATAGCTTTAGGCGTTTAAATGACTAACCCCTTATTATTTTCATTTTTATTCCTCATATTACCGCTTATTGATTAAAAATCCATCTGGTCACGTTAGGCATGAGTCATAAAGTAGTACGATTTTGGTATAATGTTGTCAACTGATCGATCTTAACTAATTCTATTAAATTGATAAAATGCTAATAAAAATAATTTTTTGGATTATTGTTACTATCGTCTGACATTAGTATTGACTTTAATCGGAATTTAAGATTATGGGCTGAAAAAAATACATTAATTCATGTTTGTATAATTACACCCTACACCCTACACCACTACACATAGATTCGTATGATGAATTCACCTAGCTCTCATATAATCTGCCTACCGGGAATTGAAACTTATTTAATAGGGTCTTAGCTAGAGTTTCCAAAAAACCGAAGAATTTCAAAACTGCGGTTTCAGTTTTAAAAAATTGGAAACCGATTTTTTCAGTTTTGTGATAATTTATTAAATATTAAGTGATAGCACAAAAACAAAATCAGTTGATAATAGTGGAAATGCTATAAAAAGCTATAAGAGGTACTTTTTTAATATATTAAATTAGTTACATAGCATATAAACATTAAAGTTGGCTAATATCCTTCTCAGTAAAGAAATAATCAAGAATAGGGGGCTCAATGGTATTATGATACCAAATAATATTGAACCTAGAATCAGAAAATGACTTTGAAATTTCAAACTTGGCGGGGGTTCAAGTGTGAAAAATTTGTACTTTTTCTTCTAAAGTCACAAAAGGTAACTTTAGTGCTACCTTTCTTTTGTATTTTCTATAGTAATGAACACATTATAACTATGAAATCAGGCATCCATGATAGTTTTTAATTTTGATTATACGTTTCGAATGGGCTAGAATTCATATTACAATGAACCAATAAACATTAAACTAGAGACATGTTATCCTGAATGAGTAAGAATTCACAAAGGGAGACTCAATAGTACTTTCTCCTTCTTCTAATAGGGTTGGATAAACGAACCGTATTAGCTAGTACTCCATACTTTTATCGGATTTTTGAACAAAACTAAGAAAATTAAATAAATAAACAGTCATTTGAATTTTAATATCAGGAAATACTCGTATGATTAATATTTTTAAATGAGTGTGTCATTCTTTATTAAGAGGTTTCCTTGTCTAGGCTGCGAAATACAGCCTGCTACATCATCTGAAGCAATTATTGTAATACAATTTAGAGCTGCAATTTATTTTTATTTATATTTTATTTTTTTCAATTAATTTTAAACATGGTTGGGATGAACTCATGCTTAAGTCAGTTCCACAAAGTGTACAGAGGCGACACGGCAAAAAAATATATTTGTCTCTTTCGTTCGAAACAATTTCAACTGGTTTGGTTTTGTGCTTATTTATATAGTTGTTTGTTTTAACGCACTGTCTGTATTAAACCGCAAATTTGTTTTCTCTTTCTATCGAAACAATTTCAAAAAAAGCTGATTTTAGTGTTTTTGAACTGTCAAATTTGACGCCTCTGTATACTTTGTGTCAGTTCTATAGGAGTTATCTATTGTAAACAAAATAAAAAAATTTATCCTGCCACGTACATAGGGTAAAAAATTATTTCGCCCGGCCGAGTGCCGGATGCATATGAAATATTTACTTCTTTTCATTGCATTGAAGCTTAAGGATTTGTTTGTTCACTGGAATCCAATAGAAAAATGCATTTTTTATACGATAAATAAATAAAATTCAACGCCTGTCACGAAACGATTTAAAAATACGATTAAGATCAATGAACTATTTATAGCAAGACAATGTTGACCATAAATAAATTCCAATTTATGCAGAATCAAGATAAAATGTAACAAAATTATAAATTTCGGTTTGTTTCGATGAACATTTCTTTTTCCATTTGAACTGAGTAAACCCGCATGTGTATGGTTACTAAAAGATGTCATGCCCAACTATAATTTTGGTAACTTGTTTTCGTCCAGATACATATAAAGAAGTAATTTTAAACAATACAAATATCAAGGCACGTTATCGTTATTAGTTTCAATAAAATTATTTTTTAAATATGTAGACACATTAAGTGCGTACATATGTATGTTCGTATTGACGTGTGTAAATAATATAAGCGGTTCACCAAAAAAAAAGTAGAACCAAAAAGTAACATTATTATCTTGAAGTACTGCCAATTAATGTCAAAGATATGAAGATCAGTTGAAGGAAAATTTACAGCCATTTATGCTTGATGAAATACATACTGGCAAACGAAAAACCCCGAACAATTTCTAAATAATGATATCGATATTTTGACAAAAACGAGGTTTCTACATTCACATTTGTTAAAAATGAATTGAGTGACAACCTAAGGTACGATTCTCTATCGTAAAGATTCTGTTTGCCATATCTAATGTATTTACAACTTCTTCAACTATACACCGTAATGATGTGAAATAACTAACACCTTCGTTGAATTGGCAAAATTTTTAACGAAATAGTAGCAGTTTTTATTGTACTTAAAAGTTTAAATACTTCTATCAATTTCATTATCGTCTTTAAGTACATAATACATTAATTAAAAATATATTATGCCGATGGCAAGATATTATATACAATTGTTAAAGTATTCAATAATACTCAAAACAAGGTGTGCGAAAATTATGTGTGTTGAAATAGATGGAATAGAACAATAGGGCATTAAATGAAAGACGCAAATTTTCTTCACAATTATTAAAAAAAAATACAATTTATAGGCTTTGAACTTAACATAAATTGACAACAATACAAAAAGTTAAGCGACATTGCCAACAAATAATATATAAATAATAATAAAGAGTGCGCTTGTAAATGATGCCACGACCTGGAAACTTTTGCAACAGTTAAATAATGCTTTGGTTGCACCAATTTGCGACATCACTGCCAACAATTTGCATTGAAAACCGGCTGACTTAAAGCAATGATTACAAATATCGAGGGTTTATATTCAAATAGTGCTATAATCAACATTTTAAAGGAGAGCGAAAAATCTGTTTTTTTCGTTAACTATAAGATTAATAACTAAAGTTTATTTTACAATGTTCAGAGACCAAAAATAAAATTGTTTGGGACTGAAAAAGTTAGGCATAAATCATTGAATAATTTTTACGTTTTCAAATAAGAGTTATTCATAATAAATATTTTTTTCGTTGCTTATAACTTTTATTTTTGATTTACATATATTAGTACTTAGTTGGATACGCTTTATTTTTGATCACAGCTGCTAGTCTCCTTGGCATACTTTCTACAAGGGCCATACAACGATCCACTGAAATTCCATTCCAAGCTTTTTCTACTTCTTTCCATAAATCGGCCAAATTTTTAGGCTTTTCTCTCATTACATGCTGCTCCACATCATTCCAAAGGTTCTCAATAGGATTGAGATCCGGAGATTGGGCTGGCCATTTTAACACGTCGATATTGTTCGATTCCAAGCAACACCTCACTAAGCGTGAGCTGTGTTTTGGATCATTATCTTGCATAAATCGCTACCTAAGTGCCATGTTGTCCTCTGCATAAGGTATCATTGTATTTAGAAGTATATTCTGGTATACATACTGGTCCATACGAGTATCAATCTTTTTTATGGGACCATCACCATGACCAGAAAATGCTGCCCACACCATCACATTACCCCCACCGTTTTTTATTGTTTTACTGGTGTACTTTGGATTATGTTGCATGTTCGGAGGACGCCATACATACCTCTTACCATCCGATCCGAATCTACAAAATTTAGATTCATCACTCCAAAGGACATTTTTCCAAAAAATTAACGGCTTTTCCAAATGCTCACGAGCAAAGCACAACCGAGCTTGTATGTTCTTTTTTGAAACATGTGGCTTATGCTGAGAAATCTGGATTACGGTGGAGCTCTTAAAAGGATCTTCGACAGAGGCTCTGTATATTAAAGAGTCCTCTCTATGTGAAGTTTTTCCTGGCCGAGGAGCCTGTATACCATTTTTAGATGTTTTAAACTTCTGAATATGTCTTAGTGCATTATAAACCATCTTCCTGGAGCATTCCAATGTATTAGCAATCTCACTTATACTTGTTCCTCTCGAGTTCATTTGTTGAATAATCTTCCGTTGTTCCTCTGTACACCACTTTTTTTTAGCCATATCTAAATAATGTTTATTAATTCAATTTGTCTTCCTCATTGATTAAATAATACCTAAACTTACCAATTAATATTTATACCCACAAAAAACTTTTAAAAAATTTAATTATACTTATATGTGCTAAAATTGTGTACAGCTTATTTTACATATTACTGCAGTAATATGCAAATTTTAAAGAGAATAGCGATGGAATGCAAAAAAAAGTAACGGGACACACCATAAACAACACTAATTACCAAAAATTTTAGTTTATAATTGCAATGAAATGAAATAATTTGCTTTAGAAAACAGCAAGTATGATGTGTGCTAACCTCATGGCCACCACTGTATATTTTTTTACGTTGCTCATAACTTTTATTTTCGATTTATATTTTTTTACGTTGTTCATAACTTTTTTTCAATTTGTATGTTTTTAAGTTGCCTAATAAGAGTTATTCTAAAGAATATATTTTTTTCGTTGCTCATAACTCAAAAGAAGTTTCTTTCGCCACCTTGGTTGAATTTTATTAGTACATACATTGAATTTAACCTTTAAAGTCTCAAAAAATAAGCTTGGTATGAGATTGATGTTTTTTAATTATGAAGAATTTTGTTTCACAATCAATGTTTTAGCAAACGCATTGTCCGCCAAGTTGCACCTTTTCTCAGTCAACAAAATACGCAAAGCAGAAAATGCTCTTTCAACAGAAATCCGTTTAGCCGGCAGTGCATAGACAAATCGGCTACGTCCAGTCTCATAGGTTTAAAGCTCTCTATTTCAGCTATAGCTGCTAATAACTCTCACGATGTATTGCCTCTGACATCTTCTGCAGATAAATCCACTTCAAGTTCTCTAATTGATGTTCCGAACAACGATGACGTATTTAGATTCGTCGATTCGTCAATCAGAAAATCGGATATTGGTTGAAGTGGAGATATTTCAGATGAAGTTAAATCTAAAATAAAAGTTATGAGTAACGAAAAAAATATTTATTATAAATAACTCTTATTAGGCAACGTAAAAAAATATAAATCGAAAATAAAAGTTATGAGCAACGAAAAAAAATATTTATTATGAATAACACTTCTGTGGTCACAAGCAATAACCGCCTAATTCAAAAAACATGTTTTTGAGAAAAAGCAATTTATATTTATAAAAGCGTTTCTGAAAAAAATAAAAGAGTGCATTAGAAAAAGTATAATGCAGAATCAAAGATTCTTACCCCCACAATGCTAAAATGAAAAATTATAACAAAAGCTTTATTTATTAGAGAAATATTTAATAAAAACAAATATCATCGCTTAATGCAACTCAGAAATACTAAATAGAAAATGCTAATGTCTGATTAGGCGTTTGTTGAAAATAAGTATTTTGTTTGTTGCTTGGCATATGTTGAGTTAAGCTGTTATTACATATTTAAAAATTGACATGTCAAGTAATTAAGCTAATTTGCAATAATCGCTTATCTTTAGTTTGGCTCTTATATCAGCACTCTTATTTATGAAAATTTATTTCGTGAAAAATAACAATAACAACTAAAGTCAATATAAGCTATTTAAACGAAATAAATTATAATTGAATGTTTTCTTAAGTATATTTTGGCGATTATTGTAAACTCAATAGTCTTCCTTAGGACTTTAGCCAATATGTTTCTAATTAATAACTTTTTAAATAAGAAAGTTAGGAAGGTAGGGATTCCACGTATACACAGAGTTCTATGAACAGAATAATGTAGCATATACAACTCAAATCTTTCTTAAGTCGACTTAGGTGGTTATTGCTTATGACCACAGACTTATTGAAAAGCAAAACCTATTTTCATTGAGAATAACTATTATTTAAAGAAACAACAATTTATTTCTACAATACAACAATTATGGCTAAATTTTTTTTAGATATTTCTTATAACAGTTATGTCTCTGACAATGTTATTTAAAAACGACGTCTAAATCCC